>NW_028270188.1:47616383-47681229 GCF_037043375.1 Chiloscyllium plagiosum
TTCTCCAGCTGGTTTTTTCTCTCTCTCTCCCATTCTCCAGCTGGTTTTCTCTCTCTCTCTCCCATTCTCCAGCTGGTTTTCTCTCTCTCTCTCCCATTCTCCAGCTGGTTTTCTCTCTCTCTCTCCCATTCTCCAGCTGGTTTTCTCTCTCTCTCCCATTCTCCAGCTGGTTTTCTCTCTCTCTCCCATTCTCCAGCTGGTTTTCTCTCTCTCTTGCTCTCATTCTCCAGCTGGTTTGCTCCCTCTCTCATTCTCCAGCTGGTTTTCTCTCTCTCTCTCGCTTTCTCCAGCTAGTTTACTCTCTCTCACTCATTCTCCAGCTGGTTTTCTCTCTCTCTCTCTCTCTCATTCTCCAGCTGGTTTTCTCCCTCTCTCTCGCTCTCATTCTCCAGCTGGTTTTCTCCCTCTCTCATTCTCCAGCTGGTTTTCTCTCTCTCTCCCCCATTCTCCAGCTGGTTTTCTCTCTCTCTCTCTCTCTCTCATTCTCCAGCTGGTTTTCTCCCTCTCTCTCGCTCTCATTCTCCAGCTGGTTTTCTCCCTCTCTCATTCTCCAGCTGGTTTTCTCTCTCTCCCGTTCTCCAGCTGGTTTTCTCTCTCTTTCTCATTCTCCAGCTGGTTTTCTCTCTCCCATTCTACAGCTGGGTTTCTCTCTCTATCACATTCTCCAGCTGGTTTGCTCTCTCTCTCTCATTCTCCAGCTGGTTTTCTCACTCTCTCATTCTCCAGCTGCTTTTCTCCCTCTCATTCTCCAGCTGGTTTGCTCTCTCTCTCTTTCATTCTCCAGCTGGTTTTCTCACTCTCTCATTCTCCAGCTGCTTTTCTCCCTCTCTCTCATTCTCGAGCTGGTTTGCTCTCTCACTCTCTCATTCTCCAGCGGCTTTTCTCCCTCTCTCTCATTCTCCAGCTGGTTTGCTCTCTCTCTCTCTCTCTCTCATTCTCCAGCTGGTTTGCTCTCACTCTCTAGCTGGTTTTCTCTCTCTCTCTCTCTCTCATTCTCCAGCTGGTTTTCTCTCTCTCTCTCTCTCTCTCTCTCTCTCTCATTCTCCAGCTGGTTTTCTCTCTCTCTCTCTCTCCCCCCCATTCTCCAGCTGGTTTTCTCTCTCTCTCTCTCTCATTCTCCAGCTGGTTTTCTCCCTCTCTCTCGCTCTCATTCTCCAGCTGGTTTTCTCCCTCTCTCATTCTCCAGCTGGTTTTCTCTCTCTCTCTCTCCCATTCTCCAGCTGGTTTTCTCTCTCTCATTCTCCAGCTGGTTTTCTCTCTCTCTCTCTCTCCCACCCATTCTCCTGCTGGTTTTCTCTCTCTCTCTCACTCATTCTCCAGCTGGTTTGCTCTCTCTCTCTCTCTCTCTCATTCTCCAGCTGGTTTTCTCACTCTCTCATTCTCCAGCTGCTTTTCTCTCTCTCTCTCATTCTCCAGCTGGTTTTCTCTCTCTCTCTCCCTCTCTCTCATTCTCCAGCTGGTTTTCTCTCTCTCTCTCTCTCTCTCTCTCATTCTCCAGCTGGTTTTCTCTCTTTCATTCTCCAGCTGGTTTTCTCTCTCTTTCTCATTCTCCAGCTGGTTTTCTCTCTCCCATTCTACAGCTTGTTTTCTCTCTCTATCACATTCTCCAGCTGGTTTGCTCTCTCCCTCTCATTCTCCAGCTGGTTTGCTCTCTCTCTCTCTTTCATTCTCCAGCTGGTTTTCTCACTCTCTCATTCTCCAGCTGCTTTTCTCCCTCTCTCTCATTCTCCAGCTGGTTTGCTCTCTCACTCTCTCATTCTCCAGCGGCTTTTCTCTCTCTCTCTCTCTCATTCTCCAGCTGGTTTGCTCTCTCTCTCTCATTCTCCAGCTGGTTTTCTCTCTCTCTCTCTCTCATTCTCCAGCTGGTTTTCTCTCTCTCTCCCATTCTCCAGCTGGTTTTCTCTTTCTCTCCCATTCTCCAGCTGGTTTTCTCTCTCTCTCCCATTCTCCAGCTGGTTTTCTCTCTTCTCTTTCTCTCTCATTCTCCAGCTGGTTTTCTCTCTCTCTCTCATTCTCCAGCTGGTTTTCTCTCTCTCTCTCATTCTCCAGCTGGTTTTCTCTCTCTCTCTCCCCTTCTCCAGCTGGTTTTCTCTCTCTTTCTCATTCTCCAGCAGGTTTTCTGTCTCTCTCACTCTCATTCTCCAGCTGGTTTTCTCTCTCTCATACTCTCCCCCATTCTCCAGCTGGTTTTCTCTCTCTTTCACTCTCCCCCATTCTCCAGCTGGTTTTCTCTCTCTCTCTCTCATTCTCCAGCTGGTTTTCTCTCTCTCTCCCATTCTCCAGCTGGTTTTCTCTCTCTCTTTCTCTCTCATTCTCCAGCTGGTTTTCTCTCTCTCTCCCATTCTCCAGCTGGTTTTCTCTCTCTCTCTCGCTCTCATTCTCCAGCTGGTTTTCTCTCCCTCTCTCTCTCCCCCCCATTCTCCAGCTGGTTTTCTCTCTCTCTCTCTCTCATTCTCCAGCTGGTTTTCTCTCTCTCTCTCCCATTCTCCAGCTGGTTTTCTCTCTCTCTCTCCCATTCTCCAGCTGGTTTTCTCTCTCTCGCTCCCATTCTACAGCTGGTTTTCTCTCTCTCTCTCCCATTCTCCAGCTGGTTTTCTCTCTCTCTCCCATTCTCCAGCTGGTTTTCTCTCTCTCTCCCATTCTCCAGCTGGTTTTCTCTCTCTCTTGCTCTCATTCTCCAGCTGGTTTGCTCCCTCTCTCATTCTCCAGCTGGTTTTCTCTCTCTCTCTCTCGCTTTCTCCAGCTAGTTTACTCTCTCTCACTCATTCTCCAGCTGGTTTTCTCTCTCTCTCTCTCTCTCATTCTCCAGCTGGTTTTCTCCCTCTCTCTCACATTCTCCAGCTGGTTTTCTCTCTCTCTCTCTCATTCTCCAGCTGGTTT
This sequence comes from Chiloscyllium plagiosum, assembly GCF_037043375.1. NCBI lineage: Eukaryota > Metazoa > Chordata > Chondrichthyes > Orectolobiformes > Hemiscylliidae > Chiloscyllium > Chiloscyllium plagiosum. Next base: position 47,619,264 of record NW_028270188.1, read on the forward strand.
TCCCGCTCCCTCTCTCTCCCATTCTCCAGCTGGTTTTCTCTCTCTCTCCCCCATTCTCCAGCTGGTTTTCTCTCTCTCTCTCTCTCTCTCATTCTCCAGCTGGTTTTCTCCCTCTCTCTCGCTCTCATTCTCCAGCTGGTTTTCTCCCTCTCTCATTCTCCAGCTGGTTTTCTCTCTCTCCCGTTCTCCAGCTGGTTTTCTCTCTCTTTCTCATTCTCCAGCTGGTTTTCTCTCTCCCATTCTACAGCTGGGTTTCTCTCTCTATCACATTCTCCAGCTGGTTTTCTCACTCTCATTCTCCAGCTGGTTTGCTCTCTCTCTCTTTCATTCTCCAGCTGGTTTTCTCACTCTCTCATTCTCCAGCTGCTTTTCTCCCTCTCTCTCATTCTCGAGCTGGTTTGCTCTCTCACTCTCTCATTCTCCAGCGGCTTTTCTCCCTCTCTCTCATTCTCCAGCTGGTTTGCTCTCTCTCTCTCATTCTCCAGCTGGTTTGCTCTCACTCTCTAGCTGGTTTTCTCTCTCTCTCTCTCTCTCTCTCTCTCATTCTCCAGCTGGTTTTCTCTCTCTCTCTCTCTCTCTCTCCACCATTCTCCAGCTGGTTTTCTCTCTCTCTCTCTCTCTCTCATTCTCCAGCTGGTTTTCTCTCTCTCTCTCTCTCCCCCATTCTCCAGCTGGTTTTCTCTCTCTCTCTCTCTCATTCTCCAGCTGGTTTTCTCCCTCTCTCTCGCTCTCATTCTCCAGCTGGTTTTCTCCCTCTCTCATTCTCCAGCTGGTTTTCTCTCTCTCTCTCTCCCATTCTCCAGCTGGTTTTCTCTCTCTCATTCTCCAGCTGGTTTTCTCTCTCTCTCTCTCTCCCACCCATTCTCCTGCTGGTTTTCTCTCTCTCTCTCACTCATTCTCCAGCTGGTTTTCTCTCTCTCTCATTCTCCAGCTGCTTTTCTCACTCTCATTCTCCAGCTGGTTTGCTCTCTCTCTCTCATTCTCCAGCTGGTTTGCTCTCTCTCTCATTCTCCAGCTGCTTTTCTCTCTCTCTCATTCTCCAGCTGCCTTTCTCTCTCTCTCTCTCCACCATTCTCCAGCTGGTTTTCTCTCTCTCTCTCACATTCTCCAGCTGGTTTTCTCTCTCTCTCTCTCATTCTCCAGCTGGTTTTCCCTCTCCCTCTCTCTCCCATTCTCCAGCTGGTTTTCTCTCTCTCTCACACACATTATCCAGCTGGTTTTCTCTCTCTCTCCCATTCTCCAGCTGGTTTTCTCTCTCTCTTTCTCTCTCATTCTCCAGCTGGTTTTCTCTCTCTCTCCCATTCTCCAGCTGGTTTTCTCTCTCTCTCGCTCTCATTCTCCAGCTGGTTTTCTCTCCCTCTCTCTCTCCCCCCCATTCTCCAGCTGGTTTTCTCTCTCTCTCTCTCATTCTCCAGCTGGTTTTCTCACTCTCTCATTCTCCAGCTGGTTTTCTCACTCTCTCATTCTCCAGCTGCTTTTCTCTCTCTCTCTCATTCTCCAGCTGGTTTTCTCTCTCTCTCTCCCTCTCTCTCATTCTCCAGCTGGTTTTCTCTCTCTCTCTCTCTCTCTCTCATTCTCCAGCTGGTTTTCTCTCTTTCATTCTCCAGCTGGTTTTCTCTCTCTCCCATTCTCCAGCTGGTTTTCTCTCTCTTTCTCATTCTCCAGCTGGTTTTCTCTCTCCCATTCTACAGCTTGTTTTCTCTCTCTATCACATTCTCCAGCTGGTTTGCTCTCTCCCTCTCATTCTCCAGCTGGTTTGCTCTCTCTCTCTCTTTCATTCTCCAGCTGGTTTTCTCACTCTCTCATTCTCCAGCTGCTTTTCTCCCTCTCTCTCATTCTCCAGCTGGTTTGCTCTCTCACTCTCTCATTCTCCAGCGGCTTTTCTCTCTCTCTCTCTCATTCTCCAGCTGGTTTGCTCTCTCTCTCTCATTCTCCAGCTGGTTTTCTCTCTCTCTCTCTCTCATTCTCCAGCTGGTTTTCTCTCTCTCTCCCATTCTCCAGCTGGTTTTCTCTTTCTCTCCCATTCTCCAGCTGGTTTTCTCTCTCTCTCCCATTCTCCAGCTGGTTTTCTCTCTTCTCTTTCTCTCTCATTCTCCAGCTGGTTTTCTCTCTCTCTCTCATTCTCCAGCTGGTTTTCTCTCTCTCTCTCATTCTCCAGCTGGTTTTCTCTCTCTCTCTCCCCTTCTCCAGCTGGTTTTCTCTCTCTTTCTCATTCTCCAGCAGGTTTTCTGTCTCTCTCACTCTCATTCTCCAGCTGGTTTTCTCTCTCTCATACTCTCCCCCATTCTCCAGCTGGTTTTCTCTCTCTTTCACTCTCCCCCATTCTCCAGCTGGTTTTCTCTCTCTCTCTCATTCTCCAGCTGGTTTTCTCTCTCTCTCTCATTCTCCAGCTGGTTTTCTCTCTCGCTCTCTCTCATTCTCCAGCTGGTTTTCTCTCTCTCACTCATTCTCCAGCTGGTTCTCTCTCTCTCTCACTCCCATTCTCCAGCTGGTTTTCTCTCTCTCTCCCATCCTCCAGCTGGTTTTCTCTCTCTCCCATCCTCCAGCTGGTTTTCTCTCTCGCTCCCATCCTCCAGCTGGTTTTCTCTCTCTCTTGCTCTCATTCTCCAGCTGGTTTGCTCCCTCTCTCATTCTCCAGCTGGTTTTTTCTCTCTCTCTCTCTCTCTCTCATTCTCCAGCTGGTTTTCTCCCTCTCTCTCATTCTCCAGCTGGTTTTCTCCCTCTCTCATTCTCCAGCTGGTTTTCTCGCTCTCTCTCTCTCCCATTCGCCAGCTGGTTTTCTCTCTCTCTCTCCCATTCTCCAGCTGGTTTTCTCTCTCACTCTCCCATTCTCCAGCTGGTTTTCTCTCTCACTCTCCCATTCTCCAGCTGGTTTTCTCTGTCTCTCTTTCTCTCCCATTCTCCAGCTGGTTTTCTCTCTCCCATTCTCCAGCTGGTTTTCTCTCTCTCTCTCATTCTCCAGCTGGTTTTCTCTCTTTCCCATTCTCCAGCTGGTTTTCTCTCTCTCTCCCATTCTCCAGCTGGTTTTCTCTCTCTCTTTCTCTCTCATTCTCCAGCTGGTTTTCTCTCTCTCTCCCATTCTCCAGCTGGTTTTCTCTCTCTCTCGCTCTCATTCTCCAGCTGGTTTTCTCTCTCTCTCATTCTCCAGCTGGTTTTCTCTCTCTCTCCCATTCTCCAGCTGGTTTTCTCTCTCTCTCGCTCTCATTCTCCAGCTGGTTTTCTCTCTCTCTCATTCTCCAGCTGGTTTTCTCTCTCTCTCATTCTCCAGCTGGTTTTCTCTCCCTCTCTCTCCCCCCCCCCCATTCTCCAGCTGGTTTTCTCTCTCTCTCTCATTCTCCAGCTGGTTTTCTCTCTCTGTCATTCTCCAGCTGGTTTTCTCACTCTCTCATTCTCCAGCTGGTTTTCTCACTCTCTCATTCTCCAGCTGCTTTTCTCTCTCTCTCCCATTCTCCAGCTGGTTTTCTCTCTCTCTTTCTCTCTCATTCTCCAGCTGGTTTTCTCTCTCTCTCCCATTCTCCAGCTGGTTTTCTCTCTCTCTCGCTCTCATTCTCCAGCTGGTTTTCTCTCTCTCTCATTCTCCAGCTGGTTTTCTCTCTCTCTCCCATTCTCCAGCTGGTTTTCTCTCTCTCTCGCTCTCATTCTCCAGCTGGTTTTCTCTCTCTCTCGCTCTCATTCTCCAGCTGGTTTTCTCTCTCTCTCATTCTCCAGCTGGTTTTCTCTCTCTCTCATTCTCCAGCTGGTTTTCTCTCTCTCTCATTCTCCAGTTGGTTTTCTCTCCCTCTCTCTCCCACCCCCCCCCATTCTCCAGCTGGTTTTCTCTCTCTCTCTCATTCTCCAGCTGGTTTTCTCACTCTCTCATTCTCCAGCTGCTTTTCTCTCTCTCTCCCATTCTCCAGCTGGTTTTCTCTCTCTCTCTCCCATTCTCCAGCTGGTTTTCTCACTCTCTCATTCTCCAGCTGCTTTTCTCTCTCTCTCCCATTCTCCAGCTGGTTTTCTCTCTCTCTCTCCCGTTCTCCAGCTGGTTTTCTCTCTCTCTCTCCCGTTCTCCAGCTGGTTTTCTCTCTCTTTCTCATTCTCCAGCTGGTTTTCTCTCTCTCTCCCTCCCAATCTCCAGCTGGTTTTCTCTCTCTCTCTCTCTCATTCTCCAGCTGGTTTTCTCTCTCTCTCTCCCATTCTCCAGCTGGTTTTCTCTCTCTCTCTCCCATTCTCCAGCTGGTTTTCTCTCTCTCTCTCCCATTCTCCAGCTGGTTTTCTCTCTCTCTCCCATTCTCCAGCTGGTTTTCTCTCTCTCTTGCTCTCATTCTCCAGCTGGTTTGCTCCCTCTCTCATTCTCCAGCTGGTTTTCTCTCTCTCTCTCGCTTTCTCCAGCTAGTTTACTCTCTCTCACTCATTCTCCAGCTGGTTTTCTCCCTCTCTCTCGCTCTCATTCTCCAGCTGGTTTTCTCCCTCTCTCATTCTCCAGCTGGTTTTCTCTCTCTCCCCCATTCTCCAGCTGGTTTTCTCTCTCTCTCTCTCTCTCATTCTCCAGCTGGTTTTCTCCCTCTCTCTCGCTCTCATTCTCCAGCTGGTTTTCTCCCTCTCTCATTCTCCAGCTGGTTTTCTCTCTCTCCCGTTCTCCAGCTGGTTTTCTCTCTCTTTCTCATTCTCCAGCTGGTTTTCTCTCTCCCATTCTACAGCTGGTTTTCTCTCTCTATCACATTCTCCAGCTGGTTTGCTCTCTCTCTCTCATTCTCCAGCTGGTTTTCTCACTCTCTCATTCTCCAGCTGGTTTTCTCCCTCTCATTCTCCAGCTGGTTTGCTCTCTCTCTCTTTCATTCTCCAGCTGGTTTTCTCACTCTCTCATTCTCCAGCTGCTTTTCTCCCTCTCTCTCATTCTCCAGCTGGTTTGCGCTCTCACTCTCTCATTCTCCAGCGGCTTTTCTCTCTCTCTCTCATTCTCCAGCTGGTTTGCTCTCTCTCTCTCTCTCTCATTCTCCAGCTGGTTTGCTCTCACTCTCTAGCTGGTTTTCTCTCTCTCTCTCATTCTCCAGCTGGTTTTCTCTCTCTCTCTCTCTCTCCACCATTCTCCAGCTGGTTTTCTCTCTCTCTCTCTCTCTCTCTCATTCTCCAGCTGGTTTTCTCCCTCTCTCTCGCTCTCATTCTCCAGCTGGTTTTCTCCCTCTCTCATTCTCCAGCTGGTTTTCTCTCTCTCTCTCTCCCCCATTCTCCAGCTGGTTTTCTCTCTCTCTCTCTCATTCTCCAGCTGGTTTTCTCCCTCTCTCTCGCTCTCATTCTCCAGCTGGTTTTCTCCCTCTCTCATTCTCCAGCTGGTTTTCTCTCTCTCTCTCTCTCTCTCCCATTCTCCAGCTGGTTTTCTCTCTCTCATTCTCCAGCTAGTTTTCTCTCTCTCTCTCATTCTCCAGCTGGTTTTCTCTCTCTCTCTCACTCATTCTCCAGCTGGTTTTCTCACTCTCATTCTCCAGCTGCTTTTCTCCCTCTCTCTCATTCTCCAGCTGGTTTGCTCTCTCTCTCTCATTCTCCAGCTGGTTTGCTCTCTCTCTCATTCTCCAGCTGATTTGCTCTCTCTCTCTCATTCTCCAGCTGCTTTTCTCTCTCTCTCTCATTCTCCAGCTGCTTTTCTCTCTCTCTCTCATTCTCCAGCTGCTTTTCTCTCTCTCTCTCATTCTCCAGCTGCTTTTCTCTCTCTCTCTCTCCACCATTCTCCAGCTGGTTTTCTCTCTCTCTCTCACATTCTCCAGCTGGTTTTCTCTCTCTCTCTCTCACATTCTCCAGCTGGTTTTCTCTCTCTCTCTCTCACATTCTCCAGCTGGTTTTCCCTCTCCCCCTCTCTCCCATTCTCCAGCTGGTTTTCTCTCTCTCTCACACACATTATCCAGCTGGTTTTCTCTCTCTCTCTCATTCTCCAGCTGGTTTTCTCTCTCTCTCCCATTCTCCAGCTGGTTTTCTCTCTCTCTCCCATTCTCCAGCTGGTTTTCTCTCTCTCTCCCATTCTCCAGCTGGTTTTCTCTCTCTCTCGCTCTCATTCTCCAGCTGGTTTTCTCTCCCTCTCTCTCTCCCCCCCATTCTCCAGCTGGTTTTCTCTCTCTCTCTCTCTCATTCTCCAGCTGGTTTTCTCACTCTCTCATTCTCCAGCTGCTTTTCTCTCTCTCTCTCATTCTCCAGCTGGTTTTCTCTCTCTCTCTCATTCTCCAGCTGGTTTTCTCTCTCTCTCTCTCTCTCTCTCATTCTCCAGCTGGTTTTCTCTCTTTCATTCTCCAGCTGGTTTTCTCTCTCTCCCATTCTCCAGCTGGTTTTCTCTCTCTTTCTCATTCTCCAGCTGGTTTTCTCTCTCCCATTCTACAGCTGGTTTTCTCTCTCTATCACATTCTCCAGCTGGTTTGCTCTCTCTCTCTCATTCTCCAGCTGGTTTTCTCACTCTCTCATTCTCCAGCTGGTTTTCTCCCTCTCATTCTCCAGCTGGTTTGCTCTCTCTCTCTTTCATTCTCCAGCTGGTTTTCTCACTCTCTCATTCTCCAGCTGCTTTTCTCCCTCTCTCTCATTCTCCAGCTGGTTTGCTCTCTCACTCTCTCATTCTCCAGCGGCTTTTCTCTCTCTCTCTCATTCTCCAGCTGGTTTTCTCCCTCTCATTCTCCAGCTGGTTTGCTCTCTCTCTCTTTCATTCTCCAGCTGGTTTTCTCACTCTCTCATTCTCCAGCTGCTTTTCTCCCTCTCTCTCATTCTCCAGCTGGTTTGCTCTCTCACTCTCTCATTCTCCAGCGGCTTTTCTCTCTCTCTCTCATTCTCCAGCTGGTTTGCTCTCTCTCTCTCTCTCTCTCATTCTCCAGCTGGTTTGCTCTCACTCTCTAGCTGGTTTTCTCTCTCTCTCTCATTCTCCAGCTGGTTTTCTCTCTCTCTCTCTCTCTCTCTCCACCATTCTCCAGCTGGTTTTCTCTCTCTCTCTCTCTCTCTCTCATTCTCCAGCTGGTTTTCTCCCTCTCTCTCGCTCTCATTCTCCAGCTGGTTTTCTCTCTCTCTCCACCATTCTCCAGCTGGTTTTCTCTCTCTCTCTCCCATTCTCCAGCTGGTTTTCTCTCTGTCTCTCTCACATTATCCAGCTGGTTTTCTCTCTCTCTCACATTCGCCAGCTGGTTTTCTCTCTCTCTCCCATTCTCCAGCTGGTTTTCTCTCTCTCTCCCATTCTCCAGCTGGTTTTCTCTCTTCTCTTTCTCTCTCTTCTCCAGCTGGTTTTCTCTCTCTCTCCCATTCTCCAGCTGGTTTTCTCTCTCTCTCTCATTCTCCAGCTGGTTTTCTCTCTCTTTCTCCAGCTGGTTTTCTCTCTCTCTCTCCCCTTCTCCAGCTGGTTTTCTCTCTCTTTCTCATTCTCCAGCAGGTTTTCTGTCTCTCTCACTCTCATTCTCCAGCTGGTTTTCTCTCTCTCATTCTCCAGCTGGTTTTCTCTCTCTTTCACTCTCCCCCATTCTCCAGCTGGTTTTCTCTCTCTTTCACTCTCCCCCATTCTCCAGCTGGTTTTCTCTCTCTCTCTCTCATTCTCCAGCTGGTTTTCTCTCTCGCTCTCTCTCTCATTCTCCAGCTGGTTTTCTCTCTCTCTCTCTCATTCTCCAGCTGGTTTTCTCTCTCTCTCACTCATTCTCCAGCTGGTTTTCTCTCTCTCTCTCTCTCCCATTCTCCAGCTGGTTTTCTCTCTCTCTCCCATCCTCCAGCTGGTTTTCTCTCTCTCTTGCTCTCATTCTCCAGCTGGTTTGCTCCCTCTCTCATTCTCCAGCTGGTTTTCTCTCTCTCGCTCGCATTCTCCAGCTAGTTTACTCTCTCTCACTCATTCTCCAGCTGGTTTTCTCTCTCTCTCTCTCTCTCATTCTCCAGCTGGTTTTCTCTCTCTCTCTCTCGCTCTCATTCTCCAGCTGGTTTTCTCCCTCTCTCATTCTCCAGCTGGTTTTCTCTCTCTCTCTCTCTCTCCCCCCCATTCTCCAGCTGGTTTTCTCTCTCTCTCTCTCTCATTCTCCAGCTGGTTTTCTCCCTCTCTCACGCTCTCATTCTCCAGCTGCTTTTCTCCCTCTCTCTCATTCTCCAGCTGGTTTGCTCTCTCTCTCTCATTCTCCAGCTGCTTTTCTCTCTCTCTCATTCTCCAGCTGCTTTTCTCTCTCTCTCTCTCCACCATTCTCCAGCTGGTTTTCTCTCTCTCTCTCACATTCTCCAGCTGGTTTTCTCTCTCTCTCTCACATTCTCCAGCTGGTTTTCCCTCTCCCTCTCTCTCCCATTCTCCAGCTGGTTTTCTCTCTCTCTCACACACATTATCCAGCTGGTTTTCTCTCTCTCTCTCATTCTCCAGCTGGTTTTCTCTCTCTCTCCCATTCTCCAGCTGGTTTTCTCTCTCTCTCCCATTCTCCAGCTGGTTTTCTCTCTCTCTTTCTCTCTCATTCTCCAGCTGGTTTTTTCTCTTTCTCTCATTCTCCAGCTGGTTTTCTCTCTCTCATTCTCCAGCTGGTTTTCTCACTCTCTCATTCTCCAGCTGCTTTTCTCTCTCTCTCTCATTCTCCAGCTGGTTTTCTCTCTCTCTCTCTCCAGCTGGTTTTCTCTCTCTCTCTCTCCCTCCCTCTCCAGCTGGTTTTCTCTCTCTCTCTCTCCCTCTCTCTCATTCTCCAGCTGGTTTTCTCTCTCTCTCTCTCCCCCTCTCTCTCATTCTCCAGCAGGTTTTCTCTCTCTCTCTCACTCTCTAGCTGGTTTTCGCTCTCTCTCATTCTCCAGCTGGTTTTCTCTCCCTCTCTCTCTCCCCCCCATTCTCCAGCTGGTTTTCTCTCTCTCTCTCATTCTCCAGCTGGTTTTCTCACTCTCTCATTCTCCAGCTGCTTTTCTCTCTCTCTCTCCCTCTCTCTCATTCTCCAGCTGGTTTTCTCTCTCTCTCTCTCTCTCATTCTCCAGCTGGTTTTCTCTCTCTCTCTCTCTCATTCTCCAGCTGGTTTTCTCTCTTTCATTCTCCAGCTGGTTTTCTCTCTCTCTCATTCTCCAGCTGGTTTTCTCTCTCGCTCTCCCGTTCTCCAGCTGGTTTTCTCTCTCTTTCTCATTCTCCAGCTGGTTTTCTCTCTCCCATTCTACAGCTGGTTTTCTCTCTCTATCACATTCTCCAGCTGGTTTGCTCTCTCTCTCTCTCATTCTCCAGCTGGTTTTCTCACTCTCTCATTCTCCAGCTGCTTTTCTCCCTCTCATTCTCCAGCTGGTTTGCTCTCTCTCTCTCTCATTCTCCAGCGGCTTTTCTCTCTCTCTCTCATTCTCCAGCTGGTTTGCTCTCTCTCTCTCTCTCTCATTCTCCAGCTGGTTTGCTCTCACTCTCTAGCTGGTTTTCTCTCTCTCTCTCATTCTCCAGCTGGTTTTCTCTCTCTCTCTCTCTCTCTCTCTCCACCATTCTCCAGCTGGTTTTCTCTCTCTCTCTCTCTCTCTCTCTCATTCTCCAGCTGGTTTTCTCCCTCTCTCTCGCTCTCATTCTCCAGCTGGTTTTCTCTCTCTCTCCACCATTCTCCAGCTGGTTTTCTCTCTCTCTCTCCCATTCTCCAGCTGGTTTTCTCTCTGTCTCTCTCACATTATCCAGCTGGTTTTCTCTCTCTCTCACATTCGCCAGCTGGTTTTCTCTCTCTCTCCCATTCTCCAGCTGGTTTTCTCTCTCTCTCCCATTCTCCAGCTGGTTTTCTCTCTTCTCTTTCTCTCTCTTCTCCAGCTGGTTTTCTCTCTCTCTCCCATTCTCCAGCTGGTTTTCTCTCTCTCTCTCATTCTCCAGCTGGTTTTCTCTCTCTCATTCTCCAGCTGGTTTTCTCTCTCTCTCTCCCCTTCTCCAGCTGGTTTTCTCTCTCTTTCTCATTCTCCAGCAGGTTTTCTGTCTCTCTCACTCTCATTCTCCAGCTGGTTTTCTCTCTCTCATTCTCCAGCTGGTTTTCTCTCTCTTTCACTCTCCCCCATTCTCCAGCTGGTTTTCTCTCTCTTTCACTCTCCCCCATTCTCCAGCTGGTTTTCTCTCTCTCTCTCTCATTCTCCAGCTGGTTTTCTCTCTCTCTCTCTCTCATTCTCCAGCTGGTTTTCTCTCTCGCTCTCTCTCTCATTCTCCAGCTGGTTTTCTCTCTCTCTCTCTCATTCTCCAGCTGGTTTTCTCTCTCTCTCACTCATTCTCCAGCTGGTTTTCTCTCTCTCTCTCTCTCCCTCCCATTCTCCAGCTGGTTTTCTCTCTCTCTCCCATCCTCCAGCTGGTTTTCTCTCTCTCTTGCTCTCATTCTCCAGCTGGTTTGCTCCCTCTCTCATTCTCCAGCTGGTTTTCTCTCTCTCGCTCGCATTCTCCAGCTAGTTTACTCTCTCTCACTCATTCTCCAGCTGGTTTTCTCTCTCTCTCTCTCTCTCATTCTCCAGCTGGTTTTCTCTCTCTCTCTCTCGCTCTCATTCTCCAGCTGGTTTTCTCCCTCTCTCATTCTCCAGCTGGTTTTCTCTCTCTCTCTCTCTCTCCCCCCCATTCTCCAGCTGGTTTTCTCTCTCTCTCTCTCTCATTCTCCAGCTGGTTTTCTCCCTCTCTCTCGCTCTCATTCTCCAGCTGCTTTTCTCCCTCTCTCTCATTCTCCAGCTGGTTTGCTCTCTCTCTCTCATTCTCCAGCTGCTTTTCTCTCTCTCTCATTCTCCAGCTGCTTTTCTCTCTCTCTCTCTCCACCATTCTCCAGCTGGTTTTCTCTCTCTCTCTCACATTCTCCAGCTGGTTTTCTCTCTCTCTCTCACATTCTCCAGCTGGTTTTCCCTCTCCCTCTCTCTCCCATTCTCCAGCTGGTTTTCTCTCTCTCTCACACACATTATCCAGCTGGTTTTCTCTCTCTCTCTCATTCTCCAGCTGGTTTTCTCTCTCTCTCCCATTCTCCAGCTGGTTTTCTCTCTCTCTCCCATTCTCCAGCTGGTTTTCTCTCTCTCTTTCTCTCTCATTCTCCAGCTGGTTTTTTCTCTTTCTCTCATTCTCCAGCTGGTTTTCTCTCTCTCATTCTCCAGCTGGTTTTCTCACTCTCTCATTCTCCAGCTGCTTTTCTCTCTCTCTCTCATTCTCCAGCTGGTTTTCTCTCTCTCTCTCATTCTCCAGCTGGTTTTCTCTCTCTCTCTCATTCTCCAGCTGGTTTTCTCTCTCTCTCTCTCCCTCTCCAGCTGGTTTTCTCTCTCTCTCTCTCCCTCTCTCTCATTCTCCAGCTGGTTTTCTCTCTCTCTCTCTCTCTCCCCCTCTCTCTCATTCTCCAGCAGGTTTTCTCTCTCTCTCTCACTCTCTAGCTGGTTTTCGCTCTCTCTCATTCTCCAGCTGGTTTTCTCTCCCTCTCTCTCTCCCCCCCATTCTCCAGCTGGTTTTCTCTCTCTCTCTCATTCTCCAGCTGGTTTTCTCACTCTCTCATTCTCCAGCTGCTTTTCTCTCTCTCTCTCCCTCTCTCTCATTCTCCAGCTGGTTTTCTCTCTCTCTCTCTCTCTCATTCTCCAGCTGGTTTTCTCTCTCTCTCTCTCTCATTCTCCAGCTGGTTTTCTCTCTTTCATTCTCCAGCTGGTTTTCTCTCTCTCTCATTCTCCAGCTGGTTTTCTCTCTCGCTCTCCCGTTCTCCAGCTGGTTTTCTCTCTCTTTCTCATTCTCCAGCTGGTTTTCTCTCTCCCATTCTACAGCTGGTTTTCTCTCTCTATCACATTCTCCAGCTGGTTTGCTCTCTCTCTCTCATTCTCCAGCTGGTTTTCTCACTCTCTCATTCTCCAGCTGCTTTTCTCCCTCTCATTCTCCAGCTGGTTTGCTCTCTCTCTCTTTCATTCTCCAGCTGCTTTTCTCCCTCTCTCTCATTCTCCAGCTGGTTTGCTCTCTCACTCGCTCATTCTCCAGCAGCTTTTCTCTCTCTCTCTCTCATTCTCCAGCTGGTTTGCTCTCTCTCTCTCTCTCATTCTCCAGCTGGTTTTCTCTCTCTCTCCCATTCTCCAGCTGGTTTTCTCTCTCTCTCCCATTCTCCAGCTGGTTTTCTCTCTCTCTCCCATTCTCCAGCTGGTTTTCTCTCTTTCTTTCTCTCTCATTCTCCAGCTGGTTTTTTCTCTTTCTCTCATTCTCCAGCTGGTTTTCTCTCTCTCATTCTCCAGCTGGTTTTCTCACTCTCTCATTCTCCAGCTGCTTTTCTCTCTCTCTCTCATTCTCCAGCTGGTTTTCTCTCTCTCTCTCTCCCTCTCCAGCTGGTTTTCTCTCTCTCTCTCTCCCTCCCTCTCCAGCTGGTTTTCTCTCTCTCTCTCTCCCTCTCTCTCATTCTCCAGCTGGTTTTCTCTCTCTCTCTCTCCCCCTCTCTCTCATTCTCCAGCAGGTTTTCTCTCTCTCTCTCACTCTCTAGCTGGTTTTCGCTCTCTCTCATTCTCCAGCTGGTTTTCTCTCCCTCTCTCTCTCCCCCCCATTCTCCAGCTGGTTTTCTCTCTCTCTCTCATTCTCCAGCTGGTTTTCTCACTCTCTCATTCTCCAGCTGCTTTTCTCTCTCTCTCTCCCTCTCTCTCATTCTCCAGCTGGTTTTCTCTCTCTCTCTCTCTCTCTCTCATTCTCCAGCTGGTTTTCTCTCTCTCTCTCTCTCTCATTCTCCAGCTGGTTTTCTCTCTTTCATTCTCCAGCTGGTTTTCTCTCTCTCTCATTCTCCAGCTGGTTTTCTCTCTCGCTCTCCCGTTCTCCAGCTGGTTTTCTCTCTCTTTCTCATTCTCCAGCTGGTTTTCTCTCTCCCATTCTACAGCTGGTTTTCTCTCTCTATCACATTCTCCAGCTGGTTTGCTCTCTCTCTCTCATTCTCCAGCTGGTTTTCTCACTCTCTCATTCTCCAGCTGCTTTTCTCCCTCTCATTCTCCAGCTGGTTTGCTCTCTCTCTCTCTCATTCTCCAGCGGCTTTTCTCTCTCTCTCTCATTCTCCAGCTGGTTTGCTCTCTCTCTCTCTCTCTCTCATTCTCCAGCTGGTTTGCTCTCACTCTCTAGCTGGTTTTCTCTCTCTCTCTCATTCTCCAGCTGGTTTTCTCTCTCTCTCTCTCTCTCTCTCATTCTCCAGCTGGTTTTCTCCCTCTCTCTCGCTCTCATTCTCCAGCTGGTTTTCTCTCTCTCTCCACCATTCTCCAGCTGGTTTTCTCTCTCTCTCTCCCATTCTCCAGCTGGTTTTCTCTCTGTCTCTCTCACATTATCCAGCTGGTTTTCTCTCTCTCTCACATTCGCCAGCTGGTTTTCTCTCTCTCTCCCATTCTCCAGCTGGTTTTCTCTCTCTCTCCCATTCTCCAGCTGGTTTTCTCTCTTCTCTTTCTCTCTCTTCTCCAGCTGGTTTTCTCTCTCTCTCCCATTCTCCAGCTGGTTTTCTCTCTCTCTCTCATTCTCCAGCTGGTTTTCTCTCTCTCATTCTCCAGCTGGTTTTCTCTCTCTCTCTCCCCTTCTCCAGCTGGTTTTCTCTCTCTTTCTCATTCTCCAGCAGGTTTTCTGTCTCTCTCACTCTCATTCTCCAGCTGGTTTTCTCTCTCTCATTCTCCAGCTGGTTTTCTCTCTCTTTCACTCTCCCCCATTCTCCAGCTGGTTTTCTCTCTCTTTCACTCTCCCCCATTCTCCAGCTGGTTTTCTCTCTCTCTCTCTCTCATTCTCCAGCTGGTTTTCTCTCTCTCTCTCTCATTCTCCAGCTGGTTTTCTCTCTCGCTCTCTCACTCATTCTCCAGCTGGTTTTCTCTCTCTCTCTCTCTCCCATTCTCCTCTCTCTCTCTCCCATCCTCCAGCTGGTTTTCTCTCTCTCTTGCTCTCATTCTCCAGCTGGTTTGCTCCCTCTCTCATTCTCCAGCTGGTTTTCTCTCTCTCTCTCGCATTCTCCAGCTAGTTTACTCTCTCTCACTCATTCTCCAGCTGGTTTTCTCTCTCTCTCTCATTCTCCAGCTGGTTTTCTCTCTCTCTCTCTCGCTCTCATTCTCCAGCTGGTTTTCTCCCTCTCTCATTCTCCAGCTGGTTTTCTCTCTCTCTCTCTCTCTCCCCCCCATTCTCCAGCTGGTTTTCTCTCTCTCTCTCTCTCATTCTCCAGCTGGTTTTCTCCCTCTCTCTCGCTCTCATTCTCCAGCTGCTTTTCTCCCTCTCTCTCATTCTCCAGCTGGTTTTCTCTCTCTCTCTCATTCTCCAGCTGGTTTTCTCTCTCTCTCTCTCGCTCTCTCTCTCATTCTTCAGCTGGTTTTCTCTCTCTCTCTCTCTCTCTCATTCTCCAGCTGGTTTTCTCTCTCGCTCTCTCCCATTCTCCAGCTGGTTTTCTCTCTCTCTCTCATTCTCCAGCTGCTTTTCTCCCTCTCTCTCATTCTCCAGCTGGTTTGCTCTCTCTCTCTCATTCTCCAGCTGCTTTTCTCTCTCTCTCATTCTCCAGCTGCTTTTCTCTCTCTCTCTCTCCACCATTCTCCAGCTGGTTTTCTCTCTCTCTCTCACATTCTCCAGCTGGTTTTCTCTCTCTCTCTCACATTCTCCAGCTGGTTTTCCCTCTCCCTCTCTCTCCCATTCTCCAGCTGGTTTTCTCTCTCTCTCACACACATTATCCAGCTGGTTTTCTCTCTCTCTCTCATTCTCCAGCTGGTTTTCTCTCTCTCTCCCATTCTCCAGCTGGTTTTCTCTCTCTCTCCCATTCTCCAGCTGGTTTTCTCTCTCTCTTTCTCTCTCATTCTCCAGCTGGTTTTTTCTCTTTCTCTCATTCTCCAGCTGGTTTTCTCTCTCTCATTCTCCAGCTGGTTTTCTCACTCTCTCATTCTCCAGCTGCTTTTCTCTCTCTCTCTCATTCTCCAGCTGGTTTTCTCTCTCTCTCTCATTCTCCAGCTGGTTTTCTCTCTCTCTCTCTCCCTCTCCAGCTGGTTTTCTCTCTCTCTCTCTCCCTCTCTCTCATTCTCCAGCTGGTTTTCTCTCTCTCTCTCTCTCTCCCCCTCTCTCTCATTCTCCAGCAGGTTTTCTCTCTCTCTCTCACTCTCTAGCTGGTTTTCGCTCTCTCTCATTCTCCAGCTGGTTTTCTCTCCCTCTCTCTCTCCCCCCCATTCTCCAGCTGGTTTTCTCTCTCTCTCTCATTCTCCAGCTGGTTTTCTCACTCTCTCATTCTCCAGCTGCTTTTCTCTCTCTCTCTCCCTCTCTCTCATTCTCCAGCTGGTTTTCTCTCTCTCTCTCTCTCTCTCATTCTCCAGCTGGTTTTCTCTCTCTCTCTCTCTCATTCTCCAGCTGGTTTTCTCTCTTTCATTCTCCAGCTGGTTTTCTCTCTCTCTCATTCTCCAGCTGGTTTTCTCTCTCGCTCTCCCGTTCTCCAGCTGGTTTTCTCTCTCTTTCTCATTCTCCAGCTGGTTTTCTCTCTCCCATTCTACAGCTGGTTTTCTCTCTCTATCACATTCTCCAGCTGGTTTGCTCTCTCTCTCTCATTCTCCAGCTGGTTTGCTCTCTCTCTCTCATTCTCCAGCTGGTTTTCTCACTCTCTCATTCTCCAGCTGCTTTTCTCCCTCTCATTCTCCAGCTGGTTTGCTCTCTCTCTCTTTCATTCTCCAGCTGCTTTTCTCCCTCTCTCTCATTCTCCAGCTGGTTTTCTCACTCTCTCATTCTCCAGCTGCTTTTCTCCCTCTCATTCTCCAGCTGGTTTGCTCTCTCTCTCTTTCATTCTCCAGCTGCTTTTCTCCCTCTCTCTCATTCTCCAGCTGGTTTGCTCTCTCACTCGCTCATTCTCCAGCAGCTTTTCTCTCTCTCTCTCTCATTCTCCAGCTGGTTTGCTCTCTCTCTCTCTCATTCTCCAGCTGGTTTTCTCTCTCTCTCCCATTCTCCAGCTGGTTTTCTCTCTCTCTCTCATTCTCCAGCTGGTTTTCTCTCTCTCTCTCTCCCCCTCTCTCTCATTCTCCAGCAGGTTTTCTCTCTCTCTCTCACTCTCTAGCTGGTTTTCGCTCTCTCTCATTCTCCAGCTGGTTTTCTCTCCCTCTCTCTCTCCCCCCCATTCTCCAGCTGGTTTTCTCTCTCTCTCTCATTCTCCAGCTGGTTTTCTCACTCTCTCATTCTCCAGCTGCTTTTCTCTCTCTCTCTCCCTCTCTCTCATTCTCCAGCTGGTTTTCTCTCTCTCTCTCTCTCTCTCTCATTCTCCAGCTGGTTTTCTCTCTCTCTCTCTCTCATTCTCCAGCTGGTTTTCTCTCTTTCATTCTCCAGCTGGTTTTCTCTCTCTCTCATTCTCCAGCTGGTTTTCTCTCTCGCTCTCCCGTTCTCCAGCTGGTTTTCTCTCTCTTTCTCATTCTCCAGCTGGTTTTCTCTCTCCCATTCTACAGCTGGTTTTCTCTCTCTATCACATTCTCCAGCTGGTTTGCTCTCTCTCTCTCATTCTCCAGCTGGTTTTCTCACTCTCTCATTCTCCAGCTGCTTTTCTCCCTCTCATTCTCCAGCTGGTTTGCTCTCTCTCTCTCTCATTCTCCAGCGGCTTTTCTCTCTCTCTCTCATTCTCCAGCTGGTTTGCTCTCTCTCTCTCTCTCTCATTCTCCAGCTGGTTTGCTCTCACTCTCTAGCTGGTTTTCTCTCTCTCTCTCATTCTCCAGCTGGTTTTCTCTCTCTCTCTCTCTCTCTCTCATTCTCCAGCTGGTTTTCTCCCTCTCTCTCGCTCTCATTCTCCAGCTGGTTTTCTCTCTCTCTCCACCATTCTCCAGCTGGTTTTCTCTCTCTCTCTCCCATTCTCCAGCTGGTTTTCTCTCTGTCTCTCTCACATTATCCAGCTGGTTTTCTCTCTCTCTCACATTCGCCAGCTGGTTTTCTCTCTCTCTCCCATTCTCCAGCTGGTTTTCTCTCTCTCTCCCATTCTCCAGCTGGTTTTCTCTCTTCTCTTTCTCTCTCTTCTCCAGCTGGTTTTCTCTCTCTCTCCCATTCTCCAGCTGGTTTTCTCTCTCTCTCTCATTCTCCAGCTGGTTTTCTCTCTCTCATTCTCCAGCTGGTTTTCTCTCTCTCTCTCCCCTTCTCCAGCTGGTTTTCTCTCTCTTTCTCATTCTCCAGCAGGTTTTCTGTCTCTCTCACTCTCATTCTCCAGCTGGTTTTCTCTCTCTCATTCTCCAGCTGGTTTTCTCTCTCTTTCACTCTCCCCCATTCTCCAGCTGGTTTTCTCTCTCTTTCACTCTCCCCCATTCTCCAGCTGGTTTTCTCTCTCTCTCTCTCATTCTCCAGCTGGTTTTCTCTCTCTCTCTCTCATTCTCCAGCTGGTTTTCTCTCTCGCTCTCTCACTCATTCTCCAGCTGGTTTTCTCTCTCTCTCTCTCTCCCATTCTCCTCTCTCTCTCTCCCATCCTCCAGCTGGTTTTCTCTCTCTCTTGCTCTCATTCTCCAGCTGGTTTGCTCCCTCTCTCATTCTCCAGCTGGTTTTCTCTCTCTCTCTCGCATTCTCCAGCTAGTTTACTCTCTCTCACTCATTCTCCAGCTGGTTTTCTCTCTCTCTCTCTCTCTCTCATTCTCCAGCTGGTTTTCTCTCTCTCTCTCTCGCTCTCATTCTCCAGCTGGTTTTCTCCCTCTCTCATTCTCCAGCTGGTTTTCTCTCTCTCTCTCTCTCTCCCCCCCATTCTCCAGCTGGTTTTCTCTCTCTCTCTCTCTCATTCTCCAGCTGGTTTTCTCCCTCTCTCTCGCTCTCATTCTCCAGCTGCTTTTCTCCCTCTCTCTCATTCTCCAGCTGGTTTTCTCTCTCTCTCTCATTCTCCAGCTGGTTTTCTCTCTCTCTCTCTCGCTCTCTCTCTCATTCTTCAGCTGGTTTTCTCTCTCTCTCTCTCTCTCTCATTCTCCAGCTGGTTTTCTCTCTCGCTCTCTCCCATTCTCCAGCTGGTTTTCTCTCTCTCTCTCATTCTCCAGCTGCTTTTCTCCCTCTCTCTCATTCTCCAGCTGGTTTGCTCTCTCTCTCTCATTCTCCAGCTGCTTTTCTCTCTCTCTCATTCTCCAGCTGCTTTTCTCTCTCTCTCTCTCTCTCCACCATTCTCCAGCTGGTTTTCTCTCTCTCTCTCTCACATTCTCCAGCTGGTTTTCTCTCTCTCTCTCACATTCTCCAGCTGGTTTTCCCTCTCCCTCTCTCTCCCATTCTCCAGCTGGTTTTCTCTCTCTCTCACACACATTATCCAGCTGGTTTTCTCTCTCTCTCTCATTCTCCAGCTGGTTTTCTCTCTCTCTCCCATTCTCCAGCTGGTTTTCTCTCTCTCTCCCATTCTCCAGCTGGTTTTCTCTCTCTCTTTCTCTCTCATTCTCCAGCTGGTTTTTTCTCTTTCTCTCATTCTCCAGCTGGTTTTCTCTCTCTCATTCTCCAGCTGGTTTTCTCACTCTCTCATTCTCCAGCTGCTTTTCTCTCTCTCTCTCATTCTCCAGCTGGTTTTCTCTCTCTCTCTCATTCTCCAGCTGGTTTTCTCTCTCTCTCTCTCTCCCTCTCCAGCTGGTTTTCTCTCTCTCTCTCCCTCTCTCTCATTCTCCAGCTGGTTTTCTCTCTCTCTCTCTCTCTCCCCCTCTCTCTCATTCTCCAGCAGGTTTTCTCTCTCTCTCTCACTCTCTAGCTGGTTTTCGCTCTCTCTCATTCTCCAGCTGGTTTTCTCTCCCTCTCTCTCTCCCCCCCATTCTCCAGCTGGTTTTCTCTCTCTCTCTCATTCTCCAGCTGGTTTTCTCACTCTCTCATTCTCCAGCTGCTTTTCTCTCTCTCTCTCCCTCTCTCTCATTCTCCAGCTGGTTTTCTCTCTCTCTCTCTCTCTCTCATTCTCCAGCTGGTTTTCTCTCTCTCTCTCTCTCATTCTCCAGCTGGTTTTCTCTCTTTCATTCTCCAGCTGGTTTTCTCTCTCTCTCATTCTCCAGCTGGTTTTCTCTCTCGCTCTCCCGTTCTCCAGCTGGTTTTCTCTCTCTTTCTCATTCTCCAGCTGGTTTTCTCTCTCCCATTCTACAGCTGGTTTTCTCTCTCTATCACATTCTCCAGCTGGTTTGCTCTCTCTCTCTCATTCTCCAGCTGGTTTGCTCTCTCTCTCTCATTCTCCAGCTGGTTTTCTCACTCTCTCATTCTCCAGCTGCTTTTCTCCCTCTCATTCTCCAGCTGGTTTGCTCTCTCTCTCTTTCATTCTCCAGCTGCTTTTCTCCCTCTCTCTCATTCTCCAGCTGGTTTTCTCACTCTCTCATTCTCCAGCTGCTTTTCTCCCTCTCATTCTCCAGCTGGTTTGCTCTCTCTCTCTTTCATTCTCCAGCTGCTTTTCTCCCTCTCTCTCATTCTCCAGCTGGTTTGCTCTCTCACTCGCTCATTCTCCAGCAGCTTTTCTCTCTCTCTCTCTCATTCTCCAGCTGGTTTGCTCTCTCTCTCTCTCTCTCATTCTCCAGCTGGTTTTCTCTCTCTCTCCCATTCTCCAGCTGGTTTTCTCTCTCTCTCTCCCATTCTCCAGCTGGTTTTCTCTCTCTCTCCCATTCTCCAGCTGGTTTTCTCTCTCTCTCCCATTCTCCAGCTGGTTTTCTCTCTTCTCTTTCTCTCTCATTCTCCAGCTGGTTTTCTCTCTCTCTCCCATTCTCCAGCTGGTTTTTTCTCTCTCATTCTCCAGCTGGTTTTTTCTCTCTCATTCTCCAGCTGGTTTTCTCTCTCTCTCTCCCCTTCTCCAGCTGGTTTTCTCTCTCTTTCTCATTCTCCAGCTGGTTTTCTGTCTCTCTCACTCTCATTCTCCAGCTGGTTTTCTCTCTCTCATTCTCCAGCTGGTTTTCTCTCTCTTTCACTCTCCCCCATTCTCCAGCTGGTTTTCTCTCTCTTTCACTCTCCCCCATTCTCCAGCTGGTTTTCTCTCTCTCTCTCTCATTCTCCAGCTGGTTTTCTCTCTCTCTCTCTCATTCTCCAGCTGGTTTGCTCTCTCTCTCTCTCATTCTCCAGCTGGTTTTCTCTCTCTCTCTCTCTCATTCTCCAGCTGGTTTTCTCTCTCTCTCTCTCATTCTCCAGCTGGTTTTCTCTCTCGCTCTCTCTCTCATTCTCAAGCTGGTTTTCACTCTCTCTCACTCATTCTCCAGCTGGTTTTCTCTCTCTCTCTCTCTCTCTCTCCCATTCTCCAGCTGGTTTTCTCTCTCTCTCCCATCCTCCACCTGGTTTTCTCTCTCTCTCCCATCCTCCACCTGGTTTTCTCTCTCTCTCCCATCCTCCAGCTGGTTTTCTCTCTCTCTCCCATCCTCCAGCTGGTTTTCTCTCTCTCTCTCTCTCATTCTCCAGCTGGTTTTCTCTTTCTCTCTCTCCCATTCTCCAGCTGGTTTTCTCTCTCTCTCTCTCATTCTCCAGCTAGTTTTCTCACTCTCTCATTCTCCAGCTGCTTTTCTCCCTCTCTCTCATTCTCCAGCTGGTTTGCTCTCTCTCTCCCTCATTCTCCAGCTGGTTTTCTCTCTCTCTCTCTCATTCTCCAGCTGGTTTTCTCTCTCTCTCTCTCCCATTCTCCAGCTGGTATTCTCTCTCTCTCTCCCCCATTCTCCAGCTGGTTTTCTCTCTCTCTCTCACATATTCTCCAGCTGGTTTTCCCTCTCCCTCTCTCTCCCATTCTCCAGCTGGTTTTCTCTCTCTCTCCCATCCTCCAACTGGTTTTCTCTCTCTCTCTCTCTCTCATTCTCCAGCTGGTTTGCTCTCTCTCTCTCTCTCTCATTCTCCAGCTGGTTTTCTCTCTCTCTCCCATTCTCCAGCTGGTTTTCTCTCTCTCCCCCCCATTCTCCAGCTGGTTTTCTCTCTCTCTCTCATTCTCCAGCTGGTTTTCTCTCTCTCTCCACCATTCTCCAGCTGGTTTTCTCTCTCTCTCTCCCATTCTCCATCTGGTTTTCTCTCTGTCTCTCTCACATTCTCCAGCTGGTTTTCTCTCTCTCTCACACATTATACAGCTGGTTTTCTCTCTCTCTCCCATTGTCCAGCTGGTTTTCTCTCTCTCTCCCATTCTCCAGCTGGTTTTGTCTCTTTCTCTCATTCTCCAGCTGGTTTTCTCTCTCTCTCCCCTTCTCCAGCTGGTTTTCTCTCTCTCTCCCCTTCTCCAGCTGGTTTTCTGTCTCTCTCACTCTCATTCTCCAGCTGGTTTTCTCTCTGTCTCTCATTCTCCAGCTGGTTTTCTCTCTCTCTCTCATTCTCCAGCTGGTTTTCTCTCTCTTTCACTCTCCCCCATTCTCCAGCTGGTTTTCTCTCTCTCTCGCTCATTCTCCAGCTGGTTTGCTCTCTCTCTCTCTCATTCTCCAGCTGGTTTTCTCTCTCTCTCTCTCATTCTCCAGCTGGTTTTCTCTCTCGCTCTCTCTCATTCTCCAGCTGGTTTTCTCTCTCTCTCACTCATTCTCCAGCTGGTTTTCTCTCTCTCTCTCTCTCCCATTCTCCAGCTGGTTTTCTCTCTCTCTCTCTCTCTCTCCCATCCTCCAGCTGGTTTTCTCTCTCTCTCCCATCCTCCAGCTGGTTTTCTCTCTCTCCCATCCTCCAGCTGGTTTTCTCTCTCTCTCCCATCCTCCAGCTGGTTTTCTCTCTCTCTCTCTCTCTCCCATTCTCCAGCTGGTTTTCTCTCTCTCTCTCTCTCCCATCCTCCAGCTGGTTTTCTCTCTCTCTCTCTCTCCCATCCTCCAGCTGGTTTTCTCTCTCTCTCTCATTCTCCAGCTGGTTTTCTCTCTCTCTCTCTCCCATTCTCCAGCTGGTTTTCTCCCTCTCTCTCTCTCATTCTCCAGCTAGTTTTCTCACTCTCTCATTCTCCAGCTGCTTTTCTCCCTCTCTCTCATTCTCCAGCTGGTTTGCTCTCTCTCTCCCTCATTCTCCAGCTGGTTTGCTCTCTCTCTCTCATTCTCCAGCTGGTTTTCTCTCTCTCTCTCTCCCAATCTCCAGCTGGTATTCTCTCTCTCTCTCTCTCTCCCCCATTCTCCAGCTGGTTTTCTCTCTCTCTCTCACATATTCTCCAGCTGGTTTTCCCTCTCCCTCTCTGTCCCATTCTCCAGCTGGTTTTCTCTCTCTCTCCCATCCTCCAGCTGGTTTTCTCTCTCTCTCTCATCCTCCAGCTGGTTTTCTCTCTCTCTCTCTCCCATCCTCCAGCTGGTTTTCTCTCTCTCTCTCATCCTCCAGCTGGTTTTCTCTCTCTCTCTCTCCCATTCTCCAGTTGGTTTTCTCTCTCTCGCTCTCCCCCCCATTCTCCAGCTGGTTTTCTCTCTCTCTCTCATTCTCCAGCTGGTTTTCTCTCTCTCTCCACCATTCTCCAGCTTGTTTTCTCTCTCTCTCTCCCATTCTCCAGCTGGTTTTCTCTCTGTCTCTCTCACATTATCCAGCTGGTTTTCTCTCTCTCTCTCACACATTATACAGCTGGTTTTCTCTCTCTCTCCCATTCTCCAGCTGGTTTTCTCTCTCTCTCCCATTCTCCAGCTGGTTTTCTCTCTCTCTCCCATTCTCCAGCTGGTTTTCTCTCTTTCTCTCATTCTCCAGCTGGTTTTCTCTCTCTCTCCCCATCTCCAGCTGGTTTTCTCTCTCTTTCTCATTCTCCAGCTGGTTTTCTGTCTCTCTCACTCTCATTCTCCAGCTGGTTTTCTCTCTGTCTCTCATTCTCCAGCTGGTTTTCTCTCTGTCTCTCATTCTCCAGCTGGTTTTCTCTCTCTTTCACTCTCCCCCATTCTCCAGCTGGTCTTCTCTCTCTTTCACTCGCCCCCATTCTCCAGCTGGTTTTCTCTCTCTCTCTCTCATTCTCCAGCTGGTTTGCTCTCTCTCTCTCATTCTCCAGCTGGTTTTCTCTCTCTCTCTCATTCTCCAGCTGGTTTTCTCTCTCGCTCTCTCCCATTCTCCAGCTGGTTTACTCTCTCTCTCTCTCTCATTCTCCAGCTGGTTCTCTCTCTCTCTCTCTCTCTCTCATGCTCCAGCTGGTTTTCTCTCTCTCTCTCTCTCATTCTCCAGCTGGTTTTCTCTCTCTCTCTCTCTCCCATTCTCCAGCTGGTTTTCTCTCTCTCTCTCTCTCTCCCATTGTCCAGCTGGTTTTCTCACTCTCTCATTCTCCAGCTGTTTTTCTCCCTCTCTCTCATTCTCCAGCTGGTTTGCTCTCTCTCTCTCTCTCTCTCTCTCTCATTCTCCAGCTGGTTTTCTCTCTCTCTCCCATTCTCCAGCTGGTATTCTCTCTCTATCACATTCTCCAGCTGGTTTGCTCTCTCTCTCTCTCATTCTCCAGCTGGTTTTCTCTCTCTCTCTCCCCCATTCTCCAGCTGGTTTTCTCTCTCTCGCTCTCCCCCCCATTCTGCAGCTGGTTTTCTCTCTCTCTCCCATCCTCCAGCTGGTTTTCTCTCTCTCTCCCATCCTCCAGCTGGTTTTCTCTCTCTCTCTCTCTCTCCCATTCTCCAGTTGGTTTTCTCTCTCTCGCTCTCCCCCCCATTCTCCAGCTGGTTTTCTCTCTCTCTCTCATTCTCCAGCTGGTTTTCTCTCTCTCTCTCCACCATTCTCCAGCTGGTTTTCTCTCTCTCTCTCTCCCATTCTCCAGCTGGTTTTCTCTCTCTCTCTCTCACATTATCCAGCTGGTTTTCTCTCTCTCTCTCACACATTATACAGCTGGTTTTCTCTCTCTCTCCCATTGTCCAGCTGGTTTTCTCTCTCTCTCTCTCTCTCTCCCATTCTCCAGCTGGTTTTCTCTCTCTCTCCCCTTCTCCAGCTGGTTTTCTGTCTCTCTCACTCTCATTCTCCAGCTGGTTTTCTCTCTGTCTCTCATTCTCCACCTGGTTTTCTCTCTCTCTCTCATTCTCCAGCTGGTTTTCTCTCTCTTTCACTCTCCCCCATTCTCCAGCTGGTTTTCTCTCTCTTTCACTCTCCCCCATTCTCCAGCTGGTTTTCTGTCTCTCTCTCATTCTCCAGCTGGTTTGCTCTCTCTCTCTCTCTCTCTCATTCTCCAGCTGGTTTTCTCTCTCTCTCATTCTCCAGCTGGTTTTCTCTCTCGCTCTCTCCCATTCTCCAGCTGGTTTACTCTCTCTCTCTCTCTCATTCTCCAGCTGGTTCTCTCTCTCTCTCATTCTCCAGCTGGTTTTCTCTCTCTCTCTCTCTCTCTCCCATTCTCCAGCTGGTTTTCTCTCTCTCTCTCTCCCATTCTCCAGCTGGTTTTCTCACTCTCGCATTCTCCAGCTGCTTTTCTCTCTTTCTCCCATTCTCCAGCTGGTTCCTCTCTCTCCCATTCTCCAGCTGGTTTGCTCTCTCTCCCATTCTCCAGCTGGTTTGCTCTCTCTCCCATTCTCCAGCTGGTTTGCTCTCTCTCCCATTCTCCAGCTGGTTTGCTCTCTCTCCCATTCTCCAGCTGGTTTGCTCTCTCTCCCATTCTCCAGCTGGTTTGCTCTCTCTCCCATTCTCCAGCTGGTTTGCTCTCTCTCCCATTCTCCAGCTGGTTTGCTCTCTCTCCCATTCTCCAGCTGGTTTGCTCTCTCTCCCATTCTCCAGCTGGTTCTCTCTCTCTCTCTCATGCTCCAGCTGGTTTTCTCTCTATCATTCGCCAGCTGGTTTTCTCTCTCTCTCTCATTCTCCAGCTGGTTTTCGCTCTCTCTCTCCCCCATTCTCCAACTGGTTTTCACTCTCTCTCTCTCATTCTCCAGCTGGTTTTCTCTCTCTCTCTATTCTCCAGCTGGTTTTCTTTCTCTCTCTCACATCCTGCAGCTGGTTTTCTCTCTTTCTCACATCCTGCAGCTGGTTTTCTCTCTCTCGCATTCTCCAGCTGCTTTTCTCTCTCTCTCCCATTCTCCAGCTGGTTTGCTCTCTCTCCCATTCTCCAGCTGGTTTGCTCTCTCTCCCATTCTCCAGCTGGTTTGCTCTCTCTCCCATTCTCCAGCTGGTTTGCTCTCTCTCCCATTCTCCAGCTGGTTTTCTCTCTCTCTCCCATTCTCCAGCTGGTTTTCTCTCTCTCTCTCTCCCATTCTCCAGCTGGTTTTCTCTCTCTCCCATTCTCCAGCTGGTTTTCTCTCTCTCCCATTCTCCAGCTGGTTTTCTCTCTCTCCCATTCTCCAGCTGGTTTTCTCTCTCTCTCTCTCTCTCCCATTCTCCAGCTGGTTTTCTCTCTCTCTCTCCCATTCTCCAGCTGGTTTTCTCTCTCTCTCCCATTCTCCAGCTGGTTTTCTCTCTCTCTCTCTCCCATTCTCCAGCTGGTTTTCTCTCTCTCTCTCTCTCCCATTCTCCAGCTGGTTTTCTCTCTCTCTCTCCCATTCTCCAGCTGGTTTTCTCTCTCTCTCTCTCCCATTCTCCAGCTGGTTTTCTCTCTCTCTCTCTCTCTCCCATTCTCCAGCTGGTTTTCTCTCTCTCTCTCTCTCCCATTCTGCAGCTGGTTTTCTCTCTCTCCCATTCTCCAGCTGGTTTTCTCTCTCTCTCTCTCTCTCTCCCATTCTCCAGCTGGTTTTCTCTCTCTCTCTCTCTCCCATTCTGCAGCTGGTTTTCTCTCTCTCCCATTCTGCAGCTGGTTTTCTCTCTCTCTCCCATTCTCCAGCTGGTTTTCTCTCTCTCTCTCTCTCTCTCCCATTCTCCAACTGGTTTTCACTCTCTCTCCCATCCTCCAGCTGGTTTTCTCTCTCTCTCTCTCTCTCCCATTCTCCAGTTGGTTTTCTCTCTCTCGCTCTCCCCCCCATTCTCCAGCTGGTTTTCTCTCTCTCTCTCATTCTCCAGCTGGTTTTCTCTCTCTCTCTCCACCATTCTCCAGCTGGTTTTCTCTCTCTCTCTCCCATTCTCCAGCTGGTTTTCTCTCTCTCTCTCTCACATTATCCAGCTGGTTTTCTCTCTCTCTCTCACACATTATACAGCTGGTTTTCTCTCTCTCTCCCATTGTCCAGCTGGTTTTCTCTCTCTCTCTCTCTCTCTCCCATTCTCCAGCTGGTTTTCTCTCTCTCTCCCCTTCTCCAGCTGGTTTTCTGTCTCTCTCACTCTCATTCTCCAGCTGGTTTTCTCTCTGTCTCTCATTCTCCACCTGGTTTTCTCTCTCTCTCTCATTCTCCAGCTGGTTTTCTCTCTCTTTCACTCTCCCCCATTCTCCAGCTGGTTTTCTCTCTCTTTCACTCTCCCCCATTCTCCAGCTGGTTTTCTGTCTCTCTCTCATTCTCCAGCTGGTTTGCTCTCTCTCTCTCATTCTCCAGCTGGTTTTCTCTCTCTCTCATTCTCCAGCTGGTTTTCTCTCTCGCTCTCTCCCATTCTCCAGCTGGTTTACTCTCTCTCTCTCTCTCATTCTCCAGCTGGTTCTCTCTCTCTCTCATTCTCCAGCTGGTTTTCTCTCTCTCTCTCTCTCTCTCCCATTCTCCAGCTGGTTTTCTCTCTCTCTCTCTCCCATTCTCCAGCTGGTTTTCTCACTCTCTCATTCTCCAGCTGTTTTTCTCCCTCTCTCTCATTCTCCAGCTGGTTTGCTCTCTCTCTCTCTCTCATTCTCCAGCTGGTTTTCTCTCTCTCTCTCTCCCATTCTCCAGCTGGTATTCTCTCTCTATCACATTCTCCAGCTGGTTTGCTCTCTCTCTCTCTCATTCTCCAGCTGGTTTTCCCTCTCCCTCTCTCTCCCATTCTCCAGCTGGTATTCTCTCTCTATCACATTCTCCAGCTGGTTTGCTCTCTCTCTCTCTCTCATTCTCCAGCTGGTTTTCTCTCTCTCTCTCCCCCATTCTCCAGCTGGTTTTCTCTCTCTCTCTCTCATATTCTCCAGCTGGTTTTCCCTCTCCCTCTCTCTCCCATTCTCCAGCTGGTTTTCTCTCTCTCTCCCATCCTCCAGCTGGTTTTCTCTCTCTCTCTCTCTCTCCCATTCTCCAGTTGGTTTTCTCTCTCTCGCTCTCCCCCCCATTCTCCAGCTGGTTTTCTCTCTCTCTCTCATTCTCCAGCTGGTTTTCTCTCTCTCTCCACCATTCTCCAGCTGGTTTTCTCTCTCTCTCCCATTCTCCAGCTGGTTTTCTCTCTGTCTCTCTCACATTATCCAGCTGGTTTTCTCTCTCTCTCTCACACATTATACAGCTGGTTTTCTCTCTCTCTCCCATTGTCCAGCTGGTTTTCTCTCTCTCTCTCTCTCTCCCATTCTCCAGCTGGTTTTCTCACTCTCTCATTCTCCAGCTGTTTTTCTCCCTCTCTCTCATTCTCCAGCTGGTTTGCTCTCTCTCTCTCTCTCTCTCTCATTCTCCAGCTGGTTTTCTCTCTCTCTCCCATTCTCCAGCTGGTTTTCTCTCTGTCTCTCTCACATTATCCAGCTGGTTTTCTCTCTCTCTCTCACACATTATACAGCTGGTTTTCTCTCTCTCTCCCATTGTCCAGCTGGTTTTCTCTCTCTCTCTCTCTCTCCCATTCTCCAGCTGGTTTTCTCACTCTCTCATTCTCCAGCTGTTTTTCTCCCTCTCTCTCATTCTCCAGCTGGTTTGCTCTCTCTCTCTCTCTCTCTCTCTCATTCTCCAGCTGGTTTTCTCTCTCTCTCTCTCTCCCATTCTCCAGCTGGTATTCTCTCTCTATCACATTCTCCAGCTGGTTTTCTCTCTCTCGCTCTCCCCCCCATTCTCCAGCTGGTTTGCTCTCTCTCTCTCATTCTCCAGCTGGTTTTCTCTCTCTCTCTCCACCATTCTCCAGCTGGTTTTCTCTCTCTCTCTCTCCCATTCTCCAGCTGGTTTTCTCTCGTCTCTCTCACATTATCCAGCTGGTTTTCTCTCTCTCTCTCACACATTATACAGCTGGTTTTCTCTCTCTCTCTCTCTCTCTCCCATTCTCCAGCTGGTATTCTCTATCACATTCTCCAGCTGGTTTGCTCTCTCTCTCTCTCATTCTCCAGCTGGTTTTCCCTCTCCCTCTCTCTCCCATTCTCCAGCTGGTTTTTTCTCTCTCTCGCTCTCACATTATCCAGCTGGTTTTCTCTCTCTCTCCCATCCTCCAGCTGGTTTTCTCTCTCTCTCACATTCTCCAGCTGGTTTTCTCTCTCTCTTACTCTCTCATTCTCCAGCTGGTTTTCTCTCTCTCTCTCCCATTCTCCAGTTGCTTTTCTCTCTCTCTCTCATTCTCCAGCTGGTTTTCTCTCTCTCCCATTCTCCAGTTGCTTTTCTCTCTCTCTCTCATTCTCCAGCTGCTTTTCTCTCTCTCTCTCATTCTCCAGCTGCTTTTCTCTCTCTCTCTCATTCTCCAGCTGGTTTTCTCACTCTCTCTCATTCTCCAGCTGCTTTTCTCTCTCTCCCATTCTCCAGCTGGTTTTCTCTCTCTCTCTCCCATTCTCCAGCTGGTTTTCTCTCTCTCTCGCATTCTCCAGCTGGTTTTCTCTCTCTCTCGCATTCTCCAGCTGGTTTTCTCTCTCTCCCATTCTCCAGCTGGTTTTCTCTCTCTCCCATTCTCCAGCTGGTTTTCTCGCTCTCTCTCATTGTCCAGCTGGTTTTCTCTCTCTCCCATTCTCCAGCTGGTTTTCTCTCTCTCTCATTCTCCAGCTGGTTTTCTCTCTCTCTCCCTCTCATTCTCAAGCTGGTTTTCTCTCTCTCTCCCTCTCATTCTCAAGCTGGTTTTCTCTCTCTCTCTCCCATCCTCCAGCTGGTTTTCTCTCTCTCTCATTCTCCAGCTGGTTTTCTCTCTCTCTGTCCACATTCTCCAGCTGGTTTTCTCTCTCTCTCCCATTCTCCAGTTGGTTTTCTCTCTTTCTCTCTCCCCCATTCTCCAGCTGGTTTTCTCTCTCTCTCTCTCTCTCTCTCCCCCCCCCCATTCTCCAGCTGGTTTTCTCTCTCTCTCTCATTCACCAGCTAGTTTTCTGTCTCTCTCTCTCCCATTCTCCAGCTGGTTTTCTCTCTCTCTCGCTCACATTCTCCAGCTGGTTTTCTCTCTCTCTCTCTCCCACTCATTCTCCAGCTGGTTTTCTCTCTCTCTCTCTCATTCTCCAGCTGGTTTTCTCTCTCTCTCTCTCTCATTCTCCAGCTGGTTCTCTCTCTCTCTCTCATGCTCCAGCTGGTTTTCTCTCTATCATTCGCCAGCTGGTTTTCTCTCTCTCTCTCATTCTCCAAGTGGTTTTCGCTCTCTCTCTCCCCCATTCTCCAACTGGTTTTCACTCTCTCTCTCTCATTCTCCAGCTGGTTTTCTGTCTCTCTCTCTCACATCCTGCAGCTGGTTTTCTCTCTCTCTCACATCCTGCAGCTGGTTTTCTCACTCTCGCATTCTCCAGCTGCTTTTCTCTCTTTCTCCCATTCTCCAGCTGGTTCCTCTCTCTCCCATTCTCCAGCTGGTTTGCTCTCTCTCCCATTCTCCAGCTGGTTTGCTCTCTCTCCCATTCTCCAGCTGGTTTGCTCTCTCTCCCATTCTCCAGCTGGTTTGCTCTCTCTCCCATTCTCCAGCTGGTTTGCTCTCTCTCCCATTCTCCAGCTGGTTTGCTCTCTCTCCCATTCTCCAGCTGGTTTGCTCTCTCTCCCATTCTCCAGCTGGTTCTCTCTCTCTCTCTCATGCTCCAGCTGGTTTTCTCTCTATCATTCGCCAGCTGGTTTTCTCTCTCTCTCTCATTCTCCAGCTGGTTTTCGCTCTCTCTCTCCCCCATTCTCCAACTGGTTTTCACTCTCTCTCTCTCATTCTCCAGCTGGTTTTCTCTCTCTCTCTATTCTCCAGCTGGTTTTCTTTCTCTCTCTCTCACATCCTGCAGCTGGTTTTCTCTCTTTCTCACATCCTGCAGCTGGTTTTCTCTCTCTCGCATTCTCCAGCTGCTTTTCTCTCTCTCTCCCATTCTCCAGCTGGTTTGCTCTCTCTCCCATTCTCCAGCTGGTTTGCTCTCTCTCCCATTCTCCAGCTGGTTTGCTCTCTCTCCCATTCTCCAGCTGGTTTGCTCTCTCTCCCATTCTCCAGCTGGTTTTCTCTCTCTCTCCCATTCTCCAGCTGGTTTTCTCTCTCTCTCTCTCCCATTCTCCAGCTGGTTTTCTCTCTCTCCCATTCTCCAGCTGGTTTTCTCTCTCTCCCATTCTCCAGCTGGTTTTCTCTCTCTCCCATTCTCCAGCTGGTTTTCTCTCTCTCTCTCTCTCTCCCATTCTCCAGCTGGTTTTCTCTCTCTCTCTCTCCCATTCTCCAGCTGGTTTTCTCTCTCTCTCTCCCATTCTCCAGCTGGTTTTCTCTCTCTCTCTCCCATTCTCCAGCTGGTTTTCTCTCTCTCTCTCCCATTCTCCAGCTGGTTTTTTTCTCTCTCTCTCTCCCATTCTCCAGCTGGTTTTCTCGCTCTCTCTCTCTCTCTCTCTCTCTCTCCCATTCTCCAGCTGGTTTTCTCTCTCTCTCTCTCCCATTCTCTAGCTGGTTTTCTCTCTCTCATTCTCCAGCTGCTTTTCACTCTCTCTCCCATTCTCCAGCTGGTTCCCCTCTCTCTCTCTCATTCTCCAGCTGGTTTGCTCTCTCTCCCATTCTCCAGCTGGTTTTCTCTCTCTCTCGCTCACATTCTCCAGCTGGTTTTCTCTCTCTCTCCATTCTCCAGCTGGTTTTCTCTCTCTCTCCATTCTCCAGCTGGTTTTCTCTCTTACTCTCCCATTCTCCAGCTGGTTTTCTCTCTCTCTCTCTCTCTCTCTCCCATTCTCCAGCTGGTTTTCTCTCTCTCCCATTCTCCAGCTGGTTTTCTCTCTCATTCTCCAGCTGGTTTTCTCTCTCTCTCTCTCATTCTCCAGCTGGTTTTCTCTCTCTCTCTCCCATTCTCCAGCTGGTTTTCTCTCTCTCTCTCCCATTCTCCAGCTGGTTTTCTCTCTCTCTCCCATTCTCCAGCTGGTTTTCTCTCTCTCCCATTCTCCAGCTGGTTTTCTCTCTCATTCTCCAGCTGGTTTTCTCTCTCTCTCTCTCATTCTCCAGCTGGTTTTCTCTCTCTCTCTCCCATTCTCCAGCTGGTTTTCTCTCTCTCTCTCCCATTCTCCAGCTGGTTTTCTCTCTCTCTCCCATTCTCCAGCTGGTTTTCTCTCTCTCTCTCTCCCATTCTCCAGCTGGTTTTCTCTCTCTCTCTCTCCCATTCTCCAGCTGGTTTTCTCTCTCTCTCTCTCCCATTCTCCAGCTGGTTTTCTCTCTCTCTCTCTCCCATTCTCCAGCTGGTTTTCTCTCTCTCTCTCTCCCATTCTCCAGCTGGTTTTCTCTCTCTCTCTCCCATTCTCCAGCTGGTTTTCTCTCTCTCTCTCTCCCATTCTCCAGCTGGTTTTCTCTCTCTCTCTCTCCCATTCTCCAGCTGGTTTTCTCTCTCTCTCTCTCTCCCATTCTCCAGCTGGTTTTCTCTCTCTCTCTCTCTCTCCCATTCTCCAGCTGGTTTTCTCTCTCTCTCTCTCTCCCATTCTGCAGCTGGTTTTCTCTCTCTCCCATTCTCCAGCTGGTTTTCTCTCTCTCTCTCTCTCTCCCATTCTCCAGCTGGTTTTCTCTCTCTCTCTCTCTCCCATTCTGCAGCTGGTTTTCTCTCTCTCCCATTCTGCAGCTGGTTTTCTCTCTCTCTCCCATTCTCCAGCTGGTTTTCTCTCTCTCTCTCTCTCCCATTCTCCAACTGGTTTTCACTCTCTCTCCCATTCTCCAGCTGGTTTTCTCTCTCTCTCTCTCTCTCCCATTCTCCAGCTGGTTTTCTCTCTCTCTCTCTCTCTCCCATTCTGCAGCTGGTTTTCTCTCTCTCCCATTCTCCAGCTGGTTTTCTCTCTCTCTCTCTCTCTCCCATTCTCCAGCTGGTTTTCTCTCTCTCTCTCTCTCCCATTCTGCAGCTGGTTTTCTCTCTCTCCCATTCTCCAGCTGGTTTTCTCTCTCATTCTCCAGCTGGTTTTCTCTCTCTCTCTCTCATTCTCCAGCTGGTTTTCTCTCTCTCTCTCCCATTCTCCAGCTGGTTTTCTCTCTCTCTCTCCCATTCTCCAGCTGGTTTTCTCTCTCTCTCTCCCATTCTCCAGCTGGTTTTCTCTCTCTCTCTCCCATTCTCCAGCTGGTTTTCTCTCTCTCTCCCATTCTCCAGCTGGTTTTCTCTCTCTCTCTCTCCCATTCTCCAGCTGGTTTTCTCTCTCTCTCTCTCCCATTCTCCAGCTGGTTTTCTCTCTCTCTCTCTCCCATTCTCCAGCTGGTTTTCTCTCTCTCTCTCTCCCATTCTCCAGCTGGTTTTCTCTCTCTCTCTCCCATTCTCCAGCTGGTTTTCTCTCTCTCTCTCTCCCATTCTCCAGCTGGTTTTCTCTCTCTCTCTCTCCCATTCTCCAGCTGGTTTTCTCTCTCTCTCTCTCCCATTCTCCAGCTGGTTTTCTCTCTCTCTCTCTCTCTCCCATTCTCCAGCTGGTTTTCTCTCTCTCTCTCTCTCCCATTCTGCAGCTGGTTTTCTCTCTCTCCCATTCTCCAGCTGGTTTTCTCTCTCTCTCTCTCTCTCCCATTCTCCAGCTGGTTTTCTCTCTCTCTCTCTCTCCCATTCTGCAGCTGGTTTTCTCTCTCTCCCATTCTGCAGCTGGTTTTCTCTCTCTCTCCCATTCTCCAGCTGGTTTTCTCTCTCTCTCTCTCTCCCATTCTCCAACTGGTTTTCACTCTCTCTCCCATTCTCCAGCTGGTTTTCTCTCTCTCTCTCTCTCCCATTCTCCAGCTGGTTTTCTCTCTCTCTCCCATTCTCCAGCTGGTTTTCTCTCTCTCTCTCTCCCATTCTCCAGCTGGTTTTCTCTCTCTCTCTCTCCCATTCTCCAGCTGGTTTTCTCTCTCTCTCTCTCCCATTCTCCAGCTGGTTTTTTCTCTCTCTCTCTCCCATTCTCCAGCTGGTTTTCTCTCTCTCTCTCTCTCCCATTCTCCAGCTGGTTTTCTCTCTCTCTCTCTCTCTCCCATTCTCCAGCTGGTTTTCTCTCTCTCTCTCTCTCTCCCATTCTGCAGCTGGTTTTCTCTCTCTCCCATTCTGCAGCTGGTTTTCTCTCTCTCTCCCATTCTCCAGCTGGTTTTCTCTCTCTCTCTCTCTCCCATTCTCCAACTGGTTTTCACTCTCTCTCCCATTCTCCAGCTGGTTTTCTCTCTCTCTCTCTCTCCCATTCTCCAGCTGGTTTTCTCTCTCTCTCTCTCCCATTCTCCAGCTGGTTTTCTCTCTCTCTCATTCTCCAGCTGGTTTTCTCTCTCTCTCTCTCTCATTCTCCAGCTGGTTTTCTCTCTCTCTCACTCATTCTCCAGCTGCTTTTCTCTCTCTCTCTCTCCCATTCTCCAGCTGGTTTTCTCTCTCTCTCCCATTCTCCAGCTGGTTTTCTCTCTCTCTCTCTCCCATTCTCCAGCTGGTTTTCTCTCTCTCTCTCTCCCATTCTCCAGCTGGTTTTCTCTCTCTCTCTCCCATTCTCCAGCTGGTTTTCTCTCTCTCTCCCATTCTCCAGCTGGTTTTCTCTCTCTCCCATTCTCCAGCTGGTTTTCTCTCTCTCTCTCTCCCATTCTCCAGCTGGTTTTCTCTCTCTCTCTCTCCCATTCTCCAGCTGGTTTTCTCTCTCTCTCTCTCTCTCCCATTCTCCAGCTGGTTTTCTCTCTCTCTCTCTCTCTCCCATTCTCCAGCTGGTTTTCTCTCTCTCTCTCTCTCCCATTCTGCAGCTGGTTTTCTCTCTCTCCCATTCTCCAGCTGGTTTTCTCTCTCTCTCTCCCATTCTCCAGCTGGTTTTCTCTCTCTCTCTCTCTCCCATTCTGCAGCTGGTTTTCTCTCTCTCCCATTCTGCAGCTGGTTTTCTCTCTCTCTCCCATTCTCCAGCTGGTTTTCTCTCTCTCTCTCTCTCTCCCATTCTCCAACTGGTTTTCTCTCTCTCTCCCATTCTCCAGCTGGTTTTCTCTCTCTCTCTCTCTCCCATTCTCCAACTGGTTTTCACTCTCTCTCCCATTCTCCAGCTGGTTTTCTCTCTCTCTCTCCCATTCTCCAGCTGGTTTTCTCTCTCTCTCTCCCATTCTCCAGCTGGTTTTCTCTCTCTCTCCCATTCTCCAGCTGGTTTTCTCTCTCTCTCTCTCCCATTCTCCAGCTGGTTTTCTCTCTCTCTCTCTCCCATTCTCCAGCTGGTTTTCTCTCTCTCTCTCTCCCATTCTCCAGCTGGTTTTCTCTCTCTCTCTCTCCCATTCTCCAGCTGGTTTTCTCTCTCTCTCTCTCTCTCCCATTCTCCAGCTGGTTTTCTCTCTCTCTCTCTCTCCCATTCTGCAGCTGGTTTTCTCTCTCTCCCATTCTCCAGCTGGTTTTCTCTCTCTCTCTCTCTCCCATTCTCCAGCTGGTTTTCTCTCTCTCTCTCTCTCCCATTCTGCAGCTGGTTTTCTCTCTCTCCCATTCTGCAGCTGGTTTTCTCTCTCTCTCCCATTCTCCAGCTGGTTTTCTCTCTCTCTCTCTCTCCCATTCTCCAACTGGTTTTCACTCTCTCTCCCATTCTCCAGCTGGTTTTCTCTCTCTCTCTCTCTCCCATTCTCCAGCTGGTTTTCTCTCTCTCTCCCATTCTCCAGCTGGTTTTCTCTCTCTCTCTCTCCCATTCTCCAGCTGGTTTTCTCTCTCTCTCTCTCTCCCATTCTCCAGCTGGTTTTCTCTCTCTCTCTCTCCCATTCTCCAGCTGGTTTTCTCTCTCTCTCTCTCCCATTCTCCAGCTGGTTTTCTCTCTCTCTCTCTCCCATTCTCCAGCTGGTTTTCTCTCTCTCTCTCTCCCATTCTCCAGCTGGTTTTCTCTCTCTCTCTCTCTCCCATTCTCCAGCTGGTTTTCTCTCTCTCTCTCTCTCCCATTCTGCAGCTGGTTTTCTCTCTCTCCCATTCTGCAGCTGGTTTTCTCTCTCTCTCCCATTCTCCAGCTGGTTTTCTCTCTCTCTCTCTCTCCCATTCTCCAACTGGTTTTCACTCTCTCTCCCATTCTCCAGCTGGTTTTCTCTCTCTCTCTCTCTCCCATTCTCCAGCTGGTTTTCTCTCTCTCTCTCTCTCCCATTCTCCAGCTGGTTTTCTCTCTCTCTCATTCTCCAGCTGGTTTTCTCTCTCTCTCTCTCTCATTCTCCAGCTGGTTTTCTCTCTCTCTCACTCATTCTCCAGCTGCTTTTCTCTCTCTCTCTCTCCCATTCTCCAGCTGGTTTTCTCTCTCTCTCCCATTCTCCAGCTGGTTTTCTCTCTCTCTCTCTCCCATTCTCCAGCTGGTTTTCTCTCTCTCTCTCTCCCATTCTCCAGCTGGTTTTCTCTCTCTCTCTCTCTCCCACTCATTCTCCAGCTGGTTTTCTCTCTCTCTCTCCCATTCTCCAGCTGGTTTTCTCTCTCTCTCTCATTCTCCAGCTGGTTTTCTCTCTCTCTCATTCTCCAGCTGGTTCTCTCTCTCTCTCTCATTCTCCAGCTGGTTCTCTCTCTCTCTCTCTCATGCTCCAGCTGGTTTTCTCTCTATCATTCGCCAGCTGGTTTTCTCTCTCTCTCTCATTCTCCAGCTGGTTTTCTCTCTCTCTCTCCCCCATTCTCCAACTGGTTTTCACTCTCTCTCTCATTCTCCAGCTGGTTTTCTCTCTCTCTCTATTCTCCAGCTGGTTTTCTGTCTCTCTCTCTCACATCCTGCAGCTGGTTTTCTCTCTCTCTCACATCCTGCAGCTGGTTTTCTCTCTCTCTCTCTCATTCTCCAGCTGGTTTTCTCACTCTCGCATTCTCCAGCTGCTTTTCTCTCTTTCTCCCATTCTCCAGCTGGTTCCTCTCTCTCTCATTCTCCAGCTGGTTTTCTCACTCTCGCATTCTCCAGCTGCTTTTCTCTCTTTCTCCCATTCTCCAGCTGGTTCCTCTCTCTCCATTCTCCAGCTGGTTTGCTCTCTCTCTCGCTCACATTCTCCAGCTGGTTTTCTCTCTCTCTCTCTCCCACTCATTCTCCAGCTGGTTTTCTCTCTCTCTCTCATTCTCCAGCTGGTTTTCTCTCTCTCTCTCTCTCTCATTCTCCAGCTGGTTCTCTCTCTCTCTCTCTCTCTCTCATTCTCCAGCTGGTTCTCTCTCTCTCTCTCTCATGCTCCAGCTGGTTTTCTCTCTCTCTCTCTCTCATTCTCCAGCTGGTTTTCTCTCTCTCTCACTCATTCTCCAGCTGCTTTTCTCTCTCTCTCTCTCCCATTCTCCAGCTGGTTTTCTCTCTCTCTCCCATTCTCCAGCTGGTTTTCTCTCTCTCTCTCTCCCATTCTCCAGCTGGTTTTCTCTCTCTCTCTCTCCCATTCTCCAGCTGGTTTTCTCTCTCTCTCTCTCTCCCACTCATTCTCCAGCTGGTTTTCTCTCTCTCTCTCCCATTCTCCAGCTGGTTTTCTCTCTCTCTCTCATTCTCCAGCTGGTTTTCTCTCTCTCTCATTCTCCAGCTGGTTCTCTCTCTCTCTCTCTCATTCTCCAGCTGGTTCTCTCTCTCTCTCTCATGCTCCAGCTGGTTTTCTCTCTATCATTCGCCAGCTGGTTTTCTCTCTCTCTCTCATTCTCCAGCTGGTTTTCTCTCTCTCTCTCCCCCATTCTCCAACTGGTTTTCACTCTCTCTCTCATTCTCCAGCTGGTTTTCTCTCTCTCTCTATTCTCCAGCTGGTTTTCTGTCTCTCTCTCTCACATCCTGCAGCTGGTTTTCTCTCTCTCTCACATCCTGCAGCTGGTTTTCTCTCTCTCTCTCTCATTCTCCAGCTGGTTTTCTCACTCTCGCATTCTCCAGCTGCTTTTCTCTCTTTCTCCCATTCTCCAGCTGGTTCCTCTCTCTCCCATTCTCCAGCTGGTTCCTCTCTCTCCCATTCTCCAGCTGGTTTTCTCTCTCTCTCGCTCACATTCTCCAGCTGGTTTTCTCTCTCTCTCTCTCCCACTCATTCTCCAGCTGGTTTTCTCTCTCTCTCTCATTCTCCAGCTGGTTTTCTCTCTCTCTCTCTCTCTCTCTCTCTCATTCTCCAGCTGGTTCTCTCTCTCTCTCTCTCTCTCTCTCTCTCTCTCATTCTCCAGCTGGTTCTCTCTCTCTCTCTCTCTCATGCTCCAGCTGGTTTTCTCTCTATCATTCGCCAGCTGGTTTTCTCTCTCTCTCTCATTCTCCAGCTGGTTTTTGCTCTCTCTCTCCCCCATTCTCCAACTGGTTCTCTCTCTCTCTATTCTCCAGCTGGTTTTCTGTCTCTCTCTCTCACATCCTGCAGCTGGTTTTCTCTCTCTCTCACATCCTGCAGCTGGTTTTCTCTTTCTCCCATTCTCCAGCTGCTTTTCTCTCTCTCTCATTCTCCAGCTGGTTCCTCTCTCTCCCATTCTCCAGCTGGTTTGCTCTCTCTCCCATTCTCCAGCTGGTTTGCTCTCTCTCCCATTCTCCAGCTGGTTTGCTCTCTCTCCCATTCTCCAGCTGGTTTTCTCTCTCTCCCATTCTCCAGCTGGTTTTCTCTCTCTCTCTCCCATTCTCCAGCTGGTTTTCTCTCTCTCTCTCCCATTCTCCAGCTGGTTTTTTTCTCTCTCTCTCTCCCATTCTCCAGCTGTTTTATTTCTCTCTCTCTCTCCCATTCTCCAGCTGGTTTTCTCTCTCTGTCTCCATTCTCCAGCTGGTTTTCTCTCTCTGTCTCCCATTCTCCAGCTGGTTTTCTCGCTCTCTCTCTCTCTCTCCCATTCTCCAGCTGGTTTTCTCTCTCTCTCTCTCTCTCTCTCTCTCTCTCCCATTCTCTAGCTGGTTTTCTCTCTCTCATTCTCCAGCTGCTTTTCACTCTCTCTCCCATTCTCCAGCTGGTTCCCCTCTCTCTCTCTCATTCTCCAGCTGGTTTGCTCTCTCTCTCATTCTCCAGCTGGTTTGCTCTCTCTCCCATTCTCCAGCTGGTTTTCTCTCTCTCTCGCTCACATTCTCCAGCCGGTTTTCTCTCTCTCTCCATTCTCCAGCTGGTTTTCTCTCTCTCTCTCCCATTCTCCAGCTGGTTTTCTCTCTCTCTCTCCCATTCTCCAGCTGGTTTTTTCTCTCTCTCTCTCTCTCCCATTCTCCAGCTGGTTTTCTCTCTCATTCTCCAGCTGGTTTTCTCTCTCTCTCTCTCATTCTCCAGCTGGTTTTCTCTCTCTCTCTCTCCCATTCTCCAGCTGGTTTTCTCTCTCTCTCCCATTCTCCAGCTGGTTTTCTCTCTCCCATTCTCCAGTTGCTTTTCCCTCTCCCATTCTCCAGCTGGCTTTCTCTCTCCCATTCTCCAGCTGGTTTTCTCTCTCTCTCTCTCTCGTATTCTCCAGCTCGTTTTCTCTCTCTCTCTCATTCTCCAGCTGGTTTTCTCTCTCCCTCCTGAAGAAGGGCCTGTGCCCGAAACGTCGAATCTCCTGTTCCCTGGATGCTGCCTGACCTGCTGTGCTGTTCCAGCAATAAAGTTTCAACTTTGATCTCCAGCATCTGCAGACCTCACTTTCTCCTCCTTTCTCTCTCCCTCCCATTCTCCAGCTGGTTTTCTCTCTCTCCCTCCCATTCTCCAGCTGGTTTTCTCTCTCTCCCTCTCATTCTCCAGCTGGTTTGCTCTCTCTCCCTCCCATTCTCCAGCTGGTTTTCTCTCTCTCTCTCTCATTCTCCAGCTGGTTTTCTCTCTCTCTCTCTCATTCTCCAGCTGGTTTTCTCTCTCTCTCTCCCATTCTCCAGCTGGTTTTCTCTCTCTCTCCCTCATTCTCCAGCTGGTTTTCTCTCTCTCTCCCTCATTCTCCAGCTGGTTTTCTCTCTCTCTCTCATTCTCCAGCTGGTTTTCTCTCTCTCTCTCATTCTCCTGCTGGTTTTCTCTCTCTCTCTCCCATTCTCCAGCTGGTTTTCTCTCTCTCTCTCTCCCTCATTCTCCAGCTGGTTTTCTCTCTCTCTCTCATTCTCCTGCTGGTTTTCTCTCTCTCTCTCATTCTCCTGCTGGTTTTCTCTCTCTCTCTCCCATTCTCCAGCTGGTTTTCTCTCTCTCTCTCTCTCCCATTCTCCAGCTGGTTTTCTCTCTCTCTCTCTCTCTCTCCCATTCTCCAGCTGGTTTTCTCTCTCTCTCTCTCCCATTCTCCAGCTGGTCTTCTCTCTCTCTCCCATTCTCCAGCTGGTTTTCTCTCTCTCTCTCCCATTCTCCAGCTGGTTTTCTCTCTCTCTCTCCCTCATTCTCCAGCTGGTTTTCTTTCTCTCTCTCATTCTCCTGCTGGTTTTCTCTCTCTCTCCCATTCTCCTGCTGGTTTTTTCTCTCTCTCTCATTCTCCTGCTGGTTTTCTCTCTCTCTCCCCCATTCTCCTGCTGGTGTTCTCTCTCTCTCTCTCTCATTCTCCAGCTGGTTTTATCTCTCCCTCCCATTCTCCAGGCAGTTTTTTCTCTCCCTGGGTGTCTCCCTCAGTCTCGGTCTCCAGCTTGCTCTCTCATTCCCATTTTTTAAACCCCTCTCTCTCTCTCTCTCTGGGTATTTCTATCTCCCGGATATTTCACAGAATCCCTGCCGTGGGGGAAGAGGCCACTCGGCCCATCGAGTCTGTACCTGCCCTCCCACCCAGATCTCCATAACACCCAGATTTTTATGGGCTATGACATACCCAGCGCCTTTTCCTCTCCCTTTCTCCGGGTCTTTCTCCCTCTCCCTCTCCCTCTCTTTATTTCTGATTATTTTTATTCCCCCCCTCTATTTATTCCTCTCCCCTGACGGGTTTATTTTCTTTCTCTCTGATGGTTTCTCGGTTTACTTCTCCCTTTCTCGGGATATTTTTCTCCCTCTCTGCGGCTTTATTGTGTTTTTAATTTTAATCCATTTTTTTTCTTACCCGCCGGTCGCCGCCGCCATTTTGCCGTTCGGTGGTTTCCAGAACAATCCAAGCGCGGCCTTGCGTCACGTCCGCCGCGGACGACGCCGACGCCAACTCCCTCCGTATCGTCACAGAGCCACTTTCGCCGACGCCACTTCCGCCCCGGATCGCCCCCCAACCGTCACGGAGCCACTTCCGCCCGGATCGCCCCCAACCGTCACGGAGCCACTTCCGCCCGGATCGCTCCAACTGTCACAGAGCCACTTCCGCCAGGACCACCACAGTCTGCGGGCTCCCTCCAGATACTGCTGTCCTGTGCTGTTTCCGGACAGCACTGCTGTCGTGAACATAGTGTGGGACCCAGTGTTCCCCGCACCCAGTGACAGCACAGAGTGTGGGACCCAGTGTCACCCCCACCCAGTGACAGCACAGAGTGTGGGATACAGTGTCACCCCCACCCAGTGACAGCACAGAGTGTGGGATACAGTGTCACCCCCACCCAGTGACAGCTCAGTGTGTGGGACCCAGTGTCACCCCCACCCAGTGACAGCACAGAGTGTGGGACCCAGTGTCACCCCCACCCAGTGACAGCTCAGTGTGTGGGACCCAGTGTGTCCCCCCTCCCCCAGTGACAGCTCAGAGTGTGGGACCCAGTGTCCCACCCCCTCCCCCCAGTGACAGCTCAGAGTGTAGGACCCAGTGTCACCCCCACCCAGTGACAGCACAGAGTGTGGGACCCAGCGTCACCCCCACCCAGTGACAGCACAGAGTGTGGGACCCAGTGTCACTCCCCCCCACCCAGTGACAGCACAGAGTGTGGGACCCAGTGTCCCACCCCCCTCCCCAGTGACAGCCCCAAGTGTGGGACCCAGCGTCTGGCAGTAATTAAAACAAATGAGCATCAAGTATTGGTCCTATTCCTTGCCTCATTGTGGTGTTTGGTTAAGGGATGGTGAAGGGTTAATGGAGGCAGAGGAAGACGGCAAGAAATTGTCAAATGGTTTAGTGTTGTGTATGAAGCAGAGTTATGTAAAACCATTCACCAAATCAGAGGCATGAATCTCACAAGTTCCAGATATAGCAAGGAATTTATTTATTCACATTATTTGAAGATTAGTCAGCCACGCTGTGGCGTTCCTCCCAGCCCTGTGTTCCAGCGACAGGAAAGAGAATGGGGTTAACTGTCAGCAGTGACCTGTTATTGTCACTGGGGCAATGTCGCATTCAGTGAGCCAGAGACTTCCAATCTCTCCTCTCCCTCCATCAACAGACCAACTTCTTCAATGGCCATCAGCTTAAACCGCTTGTTCCTGATGTGTTCCCAGACAATCAGAGACAGCAGTCGCTTCCACCATAGACTGCATACAGAATATCTAAAATTACACTTTACGTTAGGGGGTCATTGGATGGAAGATTACAAAAATCTGCATCGACTCTTTAAACTGAAAGTAAAGCTTCCTCTACACTGTCCCCCATCAAACACTCCCAGGGACAGGGACAGCACGGGGTTAGATACAGAGTAAAGCTCCCTCTACACTGTCCCCATCAAACACTCCCAGGGACAGGGACAGCACGGGGTTAGTTACAAAATAAAGCTCCCTCTACACTGTCCCCCATCAAACACTCCCAGGACAGGGACAGTACGGGGTTAGATACAGAGTAAAGCTCCCTCTACACTGCTCCCCCATCAAACACTCCCAGGGACAGGGACAGCACGGGGTTAGTTACAAAATAAAGCTCCCTCTACACTGTCCCCCATCAAACACTCCCAGGACAGGGACAGCATGGGGTTAGATACAGAGCAAAGCTCCCTCTACACTGTCCCCCATCAAACACTCCCAGGACAGGGACAGCACGGGGTTAGATACAGAGCAAAGCTCCCTCTACACTGTCCCCCATCAAACACTCCCAGGAAAGGGACAGCACGGGGTTAGATACAGAGCAAAGCTTCCTCTACACTGTCCCCCATCAAACACTCCCAGGACAGGGACAGCATGGGGTTAGATACAGAGCAAAGATCTCTCTACACTGTCCCCCATCAAACACTCCCAGGACAAGGACTGCACTGGGTTAGTTACAGAGCAAAGCTCCCTCTACTCTGTCCCCCATCAAACACTCCCAGGACAAGGACAGTACTGGGTTAGTTACAGAGTAAAGCTCCCCCTACACTGTCCCCCATCAAACACTCCCAGGACAGGGACAGTACGGAGTTAGATACAGAGTAAAGCTCCCTCTACACTGCTCCCCCATCAAACACTCCCAGGGACAGGGACAGCACGGGGTTAGTTACAAAATAAAGCTCCCTCTACACTGTCCCCCATCAAACACTCCCAGGACAGGGACAGTACGGGGTTAGATACAGAGTAAAGCTCCCTCTACACTGCTCCCCCATCAAACACTCCCAGGGACAGGGACAGCACGGGGTTAGTTACAAAATAAAGCTCCCTCTACACTGTCCCCCATCAAACCCTCCCAGGACAGGGACAGCATGGGGTTAGATACAGAGCAAAGCTCCCTCTACACTGTCCCCCATCAAACACTCCCAGGACAGGGACAGCACGGGGTTAGATACAGAGCAAAGCTCCCTCTACACTGTCCCCCATCAAACACTCCCAGGACAGGGACAGCATGGGGTTAGATACAGAGCAAAGATCTCTCTACACTGTCCCCCATCAAACACTCCCAGGACAAGGACTGCACTGGGTTAGTTACAGAGCAAAGCTCCCTCTACACTGTCCACCATCAAACACTCCCAGGACAGGGACAGCACGGGGTTAGATACAGAGCAAAGCTCCCTCTACACTGTCCCCCATCAAACACTCCCAGGACAGGGACAGCATGGGGTTAGATACAGAGCAAAGATCTCTCTACAC
The DNA here is from genome assembly GCF_037043375.1 of Chiloscyllium plagiosum. NCBI lineage: Eukaryota > Metazoa > Chordata > Chondrichthyes > Orectolobiformes > Hemiscylliidae > Chiloscyllium > Chiloscyllium plagiosum. The sequence continues at coordinate 47,661,610 of NW_028270188.1, forward strand.
TGTCCCCCATCAAACACTCCCAGGACAGGGACAGCACGGGGTTAGATACAGAGCAAAGCTCCCTCTACACTGTCCCCCATCAAACACTCCCAGGACAGGGACAGCATGGGGTTAGATACAGAGCAAAGATCTCTCTACACTGTCCCCCATCAAACACTCCCAGGACAAGGACTGCACTGGGTTAGTTACAGAGCAAAGCTCCCTCTACACTGTCCACCATCAAACACTCCCAGAACAGGGACAGCATGTGGTTAGATACAGAGTAAAGCTCCCTTTGTGCTGTCAGATGCAGCACTGCCCAGGACAAGCACATGAGGAGGTGATTCATTGTGAGATTGCAGAGTGTGTACAGAGATTGTATAAAGGTTTAGGTTTGAGAAGCTTTGGGTTAATTTCCTGTCCCCACTGTTGTGGTTATCTCTGACTGCATCCTCCCATAACCGCAGCCCCCGCTGAAGTGAGCTAGTTCAGCAGTTCCTGGGAAGCAGATGTTCTGTAACCTGCCACAAGGCCAATAGCAGACCCCCTCCCAATCCCATGACCCCTACCCATGGCCACCCATACCCTGCCTCAACCCACCCAACCCCAAACCCACTCACCCACACCCTACTTCACCCCTACCCATGGCCATCCACCCCTTTTCTCACCCCCACCAAACCCCAAACCTCTCTAAGAGCTCACCCGACAGTAGGCAGTGATCAGGAGAGTGTCCTCCCTCCCTTTCACTCCACCTTCCTCCCACACCCTCCCTCTTTCCCCAGATCAATTAAGCCATCAGCAACAGTCGTGCGGAGGAGATATTAGAACAGATATGATTGGAAAGCATCAACATGATTGGGCAAAGCCAACAACAACGTGTATGAAAGACAAATTGTGCTTAACAAGTCACCCTCAGTGTATTGAGACTGTAACTATGAGAATAAATAAGGGAGAACTGGGGATGTAATACATTTGGATAGTCAGAGGCTTGTGATAAGGTCCCACATTAGGGGTCAGGAGTAATGTAAAAACACATGGATTTGGGGGCAATATACTGGCATGGAATGAGACAGGAAACAGGGAGTGACAGTAAATGGATCTTTTCTGAGTGGCACACTCTGCTTGTACAGTTCTGTAGGATCCATCCTGGGACCCCAGCTATTAAAGATATAAATGACCTGGATGAAGGAACTTCAAGGACCATTTCCAAGATTACTGGTGACACAAGACTGGGTGGGATAGTGAGTTATAAAGAGTATTCAAACAGGCCTTTCCAGATAAGCTGAGTGAATGGGTACACACAAGGCAGATGCAGTACAGCGTGGGTGAAATGTGGAGAACATAAATTCAGAGTGTTATTGAAACGGAGATGGATGGGCAACCGTTCTGAGGAAGGGTCGCTGGACCTGAGACGTTAACCCTGATTTCTCTTCACAGACCTGCTGTGCTTTTCCAGCAACTTCTGTTTTTGATGTATAGTGGGTGTACAGAGGGTGATGGGTGTCAATGTACACCAGTCTGACGCAGCAGACAGTTACAAAGGCCCTGATTGCAAGAGGATTTGAGAGCAGGGATAGGGATGCCTTACTGCAGTTGTACACGCTCTTGGTGAGACCATATCTCTAGTATTGTGCGGAGTTTTGGTCTGCTTTGTTAAGAGAGGATGTTTTTGTTAGAGAGGAAGTGCAGCAGAGGTATCACTAAGCTGATACACAGGACTGACTATAAGAAGAGATTGGTTCAACCGCATCTTTATTCAGTAGGATTTAGAAGGATGGGAAGTGATCTGATTGAAATATCTAAAATTCTCACAGGGCTGGACAGACTCAATGCAGAGAAAATGTTTCCCCAGTTGGGGAGTACAGAATGAGGGGGCGATAACCTTAGGACACAGGGTAGATTGCTTAGGACCCAGATGAGAAAATATTTCTTCACTCACAGAATAGTGAACCTGTAGGATTTTCTACTGCAGAAGGCTGTGGAGGCCAAGTCATGTATGTATTCAAGGCAAATATATATTTTTATATTCAAGGCAAATATATAGTTCTAGATTTTCCAAGCATTAAGGGATATAGGGAGAAAGTGGGACTACAACATTGGAGATAGAGGATTATCCCGGATCAGATGGGATAGCAGAGCAGGACTGAAGGGCCCAATGGCCTGCTGCTGCTCCTTGTTGCTTTATTTCTTCCCTCCATTCTCTCCTTCGGCCTTCCTCGCATACTCACAAGGGGCGGCACAGTGGCTCAGTGGTTAGCACAGCCCCCTCACAGCACCAGGGACCCGGGTTCGATTCCAGCCTCGGGCTGTGTGGAGTTTACACATTCGCCCCTCGTGTCTGCGTGGGGTTTCCTCCCACAGTCCAGGGATGTGCAGGCTAGGATGGATGGGCCGTGCTAAATTGCCCCTTAGCGTCCTGGTTAGGTGGGTTGGCCATGGGATTCTAAGGATAGGCTAGGGGAGCTTGAGTCTGGGAAGGACGCTCTTCGGAGGGCCGGTGCAGATCGATGGGCCAAATGGCCTACTTCCACACTGCAGGGGTTCTATGACTCCCTCCTGCACCCAGCACATCAGTCCGTGCAGTGCCAGAGAGACAGTGGGGTCAGACGGTGCGGTGTCACAGGGATAGGGTGAGGGTTGAGTGAGTTAGAGGACAGTCTCTCTGTAGACCACGACCAGGCTGTGAGGCCGGCTGTTATCCAGTCTGTTCGTCGAGAACAGTCTCCGCAGGCTCAACGTGGAAGAGCTGACATCGCCACAACTCCGAAGGTGGATTCCATCCTGTCTCACCCGCTGTCTCACACCGGCTGCCCAGGGATTACGGGAAGCCTACACCAGAATAACAGGGAAAAGGACATTTCAAAACAGAATCACCAACACAGCATGGTGGCTTAGGGGGTTAGCACTGCTGCCTCCCAGCGCCAGGGACTCGAGTTCAATTCCAGCCTCGGGTGACTCTGTATGCACGTTCTCCCTGTGTCTGCGTGCCCTCCCCACCCACAGTCCAGGGACGTGCACGTTAGGGTGGATTGGCCATGGGAAATGCAGGGTTACAGGAATAGGGTAAGGAAGTGGGTCTGGGTGGGATGCTCTTTGGAGGGTCACTGTGGACCTGATGGGCCGAATGACCTGCTTCCACACTGTTGGGATTCTATTATCAAATTTCACAACCAAACCCTCCCAGGACAGGGACAGCACGGGGTTAGATACAGAGTAAAGCTCCCTCTACACTGCTCCCCCATCAAACACTCCCAAGGCAGGGACAGCACGGGGTTAGATACAGAGTAAAGCTCCCTCTACACTGTCCCCCCCATCAAACACACCCAGGACAGGGACAGCACGGGGTTAGATACAGAGTAAAGCTCCCTCTACACTGTCCCCCATCAAACACTCCCAAGGCAGGGACAGCATGGGGTTAGATACAGAGTAAAGCTCCCTCTACACTGCTCCCCCATCAAACACTCCCAAGGCAGGGACAGCACGGGGTTAGATACAGAGTAAAGCTCCCTCTACACTGTCCCCCCCATCAAACACACCCAGGACAGGGACAGCACGGGGTTAGATACAGAGTAAAGCTCCCTCTACACTGTCCCCACATCAAACCCTCCCAGGACAGGGACGGCACTGGGTTAGATACAGAGTAAAGCTCCCTCTACACTGCTCCCCCCATCAAACCCTCCCAGGAGAGGGTGAGGTACAGAGTTTGTGTCAGTGTACACGGTCACAGTGAAGGGTGTTTTGGGATTGCTGTGCTGTGCTGTGGGGGGGGGGGGGTAGGGGGAGGTTTGTTCGGGTACTGTTCCCCCTGACCGCCAGCCCTCTATGGGAACTTCACCTGCTCACAGCTGCTCCCTGTGCTGCCTCTGTCCACTCTGGTTTTGCTGGTACCAGCAGCTCCAGCAGCTCCAGCTGGAGTAGGCCATGGTTCCGCTGTGAGGTTGCGTTTCGAGCGCTGCAGGAATCGTGTGACGAGTAACCGAGTGCCCCGGTAGACTTTCAGATCACTGAGGGAGCGGGCACCTTCCTTGGTGAGGGCAGGCAGCCCTCGGCTTTTCACCGGCTGCCTCTGCTTGCTGACCGTAGCACGGTGGAACAGTTCGGGGGTGCCATGTCGAGAGGTGGGCAGTAAGCAAGCCTCAGAACATTGAGCTGGGGTAGAGTGGGGGCAAAGCATACACCAGGGGAGAGAGAGTGAGAGAGAGAGACACACACCCACAGAAAGGTGGGGGAGAGAGAGTGAGAGAGAGAGAGACACACACACACAGAAAGGTGGGGGTAGAGAGAGACACACAGAGAGAGAGAGAGAGAGACACAGAGAACGGGGGAGAGAGAGAGAGAGAGAGAGACACACCCACAGAAAGGTGGGGGTAGAGAGAGACACACAGAGAGAGAGAGAGAGACACACACACAGAGAACGGTGGGGGGGAGAGAGAGACACAGAGAAAGAGAGAGAGAGAGAGAGACACACACACACAGAGAACGGTGGGGGGAGAGAGAGACACAGAGAAAGAGAGAGAGGGAGAGACACAGAGAACAGGGGAGAGAGAGTGAGAGAGAGAGAGATACACACAGAAAGGTGGGGGAGAGAGACAGACACACACAGAGAGAGAGAGAGAGAGAGAGAGACACACACACAGAACGGTGGGGGGGGAGAGAGAGACACAGAGAAAGAGAGAGAGGGAGAGACACAGAGAACAGGGGAGAGAGAGTGAGAGAGAGAGAGATACACACAGAAAGGTGGGGGAGAGAGACAGACACACACACAGAGAGAGAGAGAGAGAGACACACACACACAGAACGGTGGGGGGGGAGAGAGAGACACAGAGAAAGAGGGAGAGACACAGAGAACAGGAGAGAGAGAGTGAGAGAGAGAGAGATACACACACACAGAATGGTGGGTGGGGGGGGAGAGGGAGATACAGAGAGAGAGAGAGAGAGAGACACAGACACAGAGAAGTGGGGGGGGGGGAGAGAGAGAGAGTTCATTGTACCTTCACAACACAGCCCCACATCTTAGCAGGACAACAATCATCCCCTCCCCCACATCTCCCCACCCTGACCACAATCATCCCCATACCCACCTCCCCACCCTGATCGCAATCACCCTTCACCCCCCCCACCCTGACCGCAATCACCCCCACACCCCCCCACCCTGACTGCAATCACCCCTCACCCCCACACCCCCTACCCTGACTGCAATCACCCCCACACCCCCCCACCCTGACCGCAATCACCCCTCACCCCCCACACCCCCTACCCTGACTGCAATCACCCCCACACCCCCTACCCTGACTGCAATCACCCCTCACCTCCACACCCCCTACCCTGACTGCAATCACCCCCACACCCCCCCACCCTGACTGCAATCACCCCTCACCCCCACACCCCCTACCCTGACTGCAATCACCCCTCACCCCCACACCCCCTACCCTGACTGCAATCACCCCCACACCCCCCCACCCTGACTGCAATCACCCCTCACCCCCACACCCCCTACCCTGACTGCAATCACCCCTCACCCCCACACCCCCTACCCTGACTGCAATCACCCCCACTCCCCCCCACCCTGACTGCAATCACCCCCACACCCCCCCACCCTGACTGCAATCACCCCTCACCCCCACACCCCCTACCCTGACTGCAATCACCCCTCATCCCCCACACCCCCTACCCTGACTGCAATCACCCCTCACCCCCACACCCCCTACCCTGACTGCAATCACCCCCCACACCCCCTACCCTGACTGCAATCACCCCTCACCCCCCACACCCCCTACCCTGACTGCAATCACCCCCACACCCCCTACCCTGACTGCAATCACCCCCACACCCCCTACCCTGACTGCAATCACCCCTCACCCCCCACACCCCCTACCCTGACTGCAATCACCCCCACACCCCCCCACCCTGACTGCAATCACCCCTCACCCCCACACCCCCTACCCTGACTGCAATCACCCCTCATCCCCCACACCCCCTACCCTGACTGCAATCACCCCTCACCCCCACACCCCCCCACCCTGACTGCAATCACCCCTCACCCCCACACCCCCCCACCCTGACTGCAATCACCCCCATACCCCCCCACCCTGACTGCAATCACCCCCACACCCCCCCACCCTGACTGCAATCACCCCTCACCCCCACACCCCCTACCCTGACTGCAATCACCCCTCACCCCCACACCCCCTACCCTGACTGCAATCACCCCCACACCCCCCCACCCTGACTGCAATCACCCCTCATCCCCCACACCCCCTACCCTGACTGCAATCACCCCTCATCCCCCACACCCCCTACCCTGACTGCAATCACCCCCACACCCCCCCACCCTGACTGCAATCACCCCTCACCCCCACACCCCCTACCCTGACTGCAATCACCCCTCATCCCCCACACCCCCTACCCTGACTGCAATCACCCCTCATCCCCCACACCCCCTACCCTGACTGCAATCACCCCCACACCCCCCCACCCTGACCGCAATCACCCCTCACCCCCACACCCCCTACCCTGACTGCAATCACCCCCACACCCCCCACCCTGACTGCAATCACCCCTCACCCCCACACCCCCTACCCTGACTGCAATCACCCCTCACCCCCACACCCCCTACCCTGACTGCAATCACCCCTCACCCCCACACCCCCTACCCTGACTGCAATCACCCCTCATCCCCCACACCCCCTACCCTGACTGCAATCACCCCCACTCCCCCCCACCCTGACTGCAATCACCCCTCACCCCCACACCCCCTACCCTGACTGCAATCACCCCCACACTCCCTACCCTGACTGCAATCACCCCCATACCCCCCCACCCTGACCTCAATTACCCCCACCCCAGCCAGAATCATCCCCCCACCCCAATCAGAGACCCTGCCCCACCCCTCCCTCCTCATGGCCTGGCTGAACCCTGGCCTCCTTTGCCGTTCCCTCAGGATGTTAGGCCCCACTCCCTCCCACCTTGGGAGAAACCCTAGGCCCAGGGGCCTTCTCTCCTGTGAGGATATCAGTGCCAATGGAGGCCCTCCAGTCCTGTGGCAATCCTGGGGGTGGGGGTGGGAGGGCGGGTATGGAGATCTCAATGCCTGGAGCTCTGTTACTCCCAACACACCGTTCCCCCCCCCCCACCCCCCACCCCCCTCACCTGTGTCGGTGGAGGTCTGGGACATTTCATCTTCCGCGGTTTTCCAGTTTCTGTTGCCTTCAGCTGGAGAAACAAATCACACACACGTGTTACTGAGACAACAGCAAACACTCAGCCCGAGAGGCTGAGACCCACAAGCAGAGGAGAGGGGCTGGTAGATTCACGTCTGGAGTCACTTTGGGACATGTTACTGACACTGGAGACATTACAATCACATGGTGACAAATATGTGAAACAGGCCATTCAGCCCTTCCAGCTTACTCTGCTGTCCAACAGGATCATGCCTGATTTGTTTGTGTTCAGAGTTCCACATTCCCATCTACTCAGAGATGTACAGCACGGAAACAGACCCTTCGGCCCAACCCGTCCATGCTGACCAGATATCCCAACCCAATCTAGTCCCACCTGCCAGCACCCGGCCCGTATCCCTCCGAACCCTTCCTATTCATATACCCATCCAAATGCCTCTTAAATGTTGCGATTGTCCCAGCCTCCATCACATCCTCTGGCAGCTCATTCCACACACGTACCACCCTCTGTGTGAAAACGTTGCCCCTTAGGTCTCTTTTATATCTTTCCCCTCTTACCCTAAACCTATGCCCCTCTGGTTCTGGACTCCCCGACCCCAGGGAAAATACTTTGCCTATTTACCCTATTCATGCCCCTCATGATTTCATAAACCTCTATAAGGTCACCCCTCAGCCTCCGACGCTCCAGGGATAACAGCCCCAGCCTGTTCACCCTCTCCCTATAGCTCAAACACTCCAGTACCAGGAACATCCTTGTAAACCTTTTCTGAACCCTTTCAAATTTAATAATATCCCTCCTACAGAAGGGAGACCAGAATTATAGCTGAAAATGTGTTGCTGGAAAAGCGCAGCAGGTCAGGCAGCATCAAAGGAGCAGGAGAATCGACGTTTCGGGCATAAGCCCTTCTTCAGGAAGAAGATTCCTGAAGAAGGGCTCATGCCCGAAACGTCGATTCTCCTGTTCACTGGATGCTGCCTGACCTGCTGCGCTTTTCCAGCAACACATTTTCAGCTCTGATCTCCAGCATCTGCAGCCCTCACTTTCTCCTCCAGACCAGAATTATACACAGTATTCCAAAAGCATCCTCAGCAACATCCTTTACAGCCACAACATGACCTTCCATCTCTGACATTCAGTGCATTGACCAATAAAGGGATGTGTACCAAATGCTGCCTTCACTATCCTGCAACCCCATTATTTTGGAACTATGCACCTATGTCCCTAGTTTGACAACACTCCCCAGGGACCTACCATTAACCGCCCCTGCTCCATCTCCAGGCCTCCATCCCCACCCACAACTACACCCCGCTCGCCCTCCTTCACCACCACCTGCCCCCTCCGCCCAGTGTCAGGGCACATGGTGGGAGCTGAGGCCTTACCTGAGGTGGCGGTGCTCCCACAGATGGCGGGATCACTGTTGGATCTGCTGAGACGGTGAGGAGCCAGGCTCCTCGATGGGGCCTGGGGCCCAGGGCTCTGGTTGTACCGCTGGCTGGGACACGGGGACTCCGGGCCGGACTGCACGGCTGATGTGTCAGACGAGGTGGAGCAGGTCCTGGTCCCACTCGCTACAGCAGCAGCAGCCGTCTCCAGCCTCTCACAGCTCTGACTCAGTGCCCCAGGCCCAGGCCCTGAGCTGTACCGACCCGGTGAGCTACAGGAGAAGGAGCGACCAGTCCAGGCACAGGCCCTAGCCTGGGCAGGGGAGAGCTCAGCCTCCTGGGCCCAGCTCTCAGGCATCCCAGGCCCACAGCCCATCGCCTGGCTCCCACCATGCATCGCCATCACCAGGCACGAGTCCTCGGAAAAGCTACTGTCATCCGGGATGTCGATGATCTCCGACATCATCAGGGAGCCACTGTCCATGGACCCTGGAAGAAAAATGGGGGAAAAATATCCAGTCAATGCCAACCGGTGGGGTGGGAGGGCCGCGGGGAGGGGGAGGCTACGGTGAGAGGGGTCGGGGGCCACATGAGAGGGGCGGAGGAGTGGACAAGAAAGGGAGGGTTAGAGGAGGGAGGGGAAGGAGGTGAGTGTAGTGTGGAGGGAGCAAAGTGATACTTTAGGGTTGCAGTCTGGGGAGAGGGGTGGTTCAGGGGTAATTTAGGGAAGGGGGTTAGGGGTTAATTCAGGGAACGGGGTGGGTTAGGGGATATGAAGTTAATGGGGTTGAGGGTGTGGTTAATGGGGGAGGTGGGTGGGGGGTGTGAGTAATGCGGGAGGTGGTTGGGAAGATGTGAGTGATGAGGGAGGTGGTTGGGGGTGTGTGAGTAATGGGGGAGATGGTTGGGGGTGTGAGTAATGGGGGAGATGGTTGAGGGGTGTGAGTAATGGGGGAGATGGTTGGGGGTGTGTGAGTAATGGGGAGGCGGTTGGGGGTGTGTGTGAGTAATGGGGAGGTGGTTGGAGGTGTGTGAGTAATGGGGAGGTGGTTGGGGGTGTGTGAGTAATGGGGGAGGTGTGAGTAATGGGGAGGTGTGAGTAATGAGGAAGTTGGTTGGGGAGGTGTGAGTGATGGGGAGGTGGTTGGGGGTGTGTGTGAGTAATGGGGTAGGTGGTTGGGGGTGTGTGAGCAATGGGGGAGGTGGTTGGGGGTGTGTGTGAGTAATGGGGTAGGTGGTTGGGGGTGTGTGAGCAATGGGGGAGGTGGTTGGGGGTGTGTGTGAGTAATGGGTGGTGTGAGTAATGGGGGAGTTGGTTGGGGAGGTGTGAGTGATGGGGGAGGTGGTTGGGGGGGTGTGAGCAATGGGGGAGGTGGTTGGGGGTGTGTGAGTAATGCGGGAGGTGGTTGGAGGGGGTGTGAGTAATGCGGGAGATGGTTAGGGGCGTGTGAGTAATGGGGGGAGTGGTTCGGGGGGTGTGAGTGATAGGGGAGGTGGTGGGGGGGTGTGAGTAATGGGGGAGGTGGTTGGGGGAGTGTGAGTAATGGGGGAGTTGGTTGAGGGTGTGTGTGAGTAATGGGGAAGGTGGTGGGGGGGTGTGAGTAATGGGGGAGGTGGTTGGAGGTGTGTGAGTAATGGGGGAGGTGGTTGGGGGAGTGTGAGTAATGTGGGAGGTGGTTGGGGTGTGTGAGTAATGGGGGAGGTGGTTTCAGGGTGTGAGTGATAGGGGAGGTGGTGGGGGGGGTGTGAGTAATGGGGGAGGTGGTTGGGGGAGTGTGAGTAATGGGGGAAGTGGTTGGAAAGGTGTGAGTGATGAGGGAGGTGGTTGGGGTGTGTGGTTAATTGGGAGGTGGTTGGGGGGTGTGAGCAATGGGGGCTGTGGTTGGGGAGGTGAGTGATGGGGAGGTGGTGGAGAGGTGTGAGTAATGGGGGAGGTGGTTAGGGTTGTGTGAGTAATGGGGGAGATGGTTGGGAGTGTGTGAGTGATGAGGGAGGTGGTTGGGGGCTGTGAGTAATGGGGGAGGTGGTTGGGGGGGTGAGTAATGGGGGAGGTGGTTGGGGGGGGTGTGAGTAATGGAGGAGGTGGTTGGGGGTATGTGAGTAATGGGGGAGGTGGTTGGGGAGTGTGAGTAATGGGGGAGGTGGTTGGGGGAGTGTGAGTAATGGGGGAGGTGGTTGGGGGAGTGTGAGTAATGGGGGAGGTGGTTGGGGGGGTGTGAGTAATGGGGGAGGTGGTTGGGGGTATGTGAGTAATGGGGGAGGTGGTTGGGGGGATGTGAGTAATGGGGGAGGTGGTTGGGGGAGTGTGAGTAATGGGGGAGGTGGTTGGGGGAGTGTGAGTAATGGGGGAGGTGGTTGGGGAGTGTGAGTAATGGGGGAGGTGGTTGGGGGAGTGTGAGTAATGGGGGAGGTGGTTGGGGGAGTGTGAGTAATGGGGGAGGTGGTTGGGGGAGTGTGAGTAATGGGGGAGGTGGTTGCGGGGGTGTGAGTAATGGGGGAGGTGGTTGGGGGGGTGTGAGTGATGGGGAGGTGGTTGGGGGGGGCTGTGAGTAATGGGGGCAGTGGTTGGGGGTATGTGAGTAATGGGGGAGGTGGTTGTGGGGGTGTGATTAATGGGAGAGGAGATTGGGGTGGTGTGAATAATGGGGAAGGTGGTTGGGGGTGTGTGTGAGTGATGGGGGAGGTGTTTGGGGGTGTGTGAGTAATGGGGGAGGTGGTTGGAGGGGGTGTGAGTAATGCGGGAGATGGTTAGGGGCGTGCGAGTGATAGGGGAGGTGGTGGGGGTGTGTGTGAGTAATGGGGGAGGTGGTTGGAGGTGTGTGAGTAATGGGAGAGGAGATTGGGGGAGTGTGAGTAATGGGGGAGGTGGTTGTGGGGGCATGAGTAATGGGGAAGGTGGTTGGGGGAGTGTGAGTAATGGGGGAGGTGGTTGGGGGAGTGTGAGTAATGGGGGAGGTGGTTGGGAGGCTGTGAGTAATGGGGAGGTGGTTGGAGGAATGTGTGAGTAATGAGGGAGGTGGTTGGAGGAATGTGTGAGTAATGGGGGAGGTGGTTGGGGGGGTGTGAGTAATGGGGGAGGTGGTTGGGGGGTGTGTGAATAATGGGGGAGGTGGTTGGGGGGATGTGAGTAATGGGGGAGGTGGTTGGGGGGATGTGAGTAATGGGGGAGGTGTTTGGGGTGGTGTGTGAGTAATGGGGGAGGTGGTTGGCGGGGTGTGAGTAACGGAGGTGGTGGGGGGGTGTGAGTAATGGGGGAGGTGGTTGGGGGATGTGAGTAATGGGGGAGGTGGTTGGAGGGGTGTGAGTAATGGGGGAGATGGTTGGGGGGGTGTGAGTGATGAGGGAGGTGGTTGGGAGTGTGTGAGTAATGGGGGAGGTGGTTGAGGGGTGTGAGTAATGGGGGAGATGGTTGGGGGGGTGAGTAATGGGGGAGGTGGTTGGGGGGTGTGAGTAATGGGGGAGGTGGTTGGGGGGTGTGAGTAATGGGGGAGGTGGTTGGGGGGTGTGAGTAATGGGGGAGGTGGTTGGGGGGTGTGAGTAATGGGGGAGGTGGTTGGGGGGTGTGAGTAATGGGGGAGGTGGTTCAGGGGGTGTGAGTAATGGGGGAGGTGGTTCAGGGGGTGTGAGTGATGGGGGAGGTGGTTCAGGGGGTGTGAGTGATGGGGGAGGTGGTTCAGGGGGTGTGAGTGATGGGGGAGGTGGTTGAGGGGGTGTGAGTGATGGGGGAGGTGGTTGGGAGTGTGTGTGAGTAATGGGGGAGTTGGTTCGGGGGCTGTGTGTGTAATGGGGGAGGTGGTTGGGGGTTGTGTGAGTAATGGGGTAGGTGGTTGGGGGAGTGTGTATAATGGGGGAGGTGGTTGCGGGGGTGTGAGTGATGGGGAGGTGGTTGGGAGGCTGTGAGTAATGGGGGAGGTGGTTGGGGGTGTGTGTGAGAAATGGGGGAGTTGGTTCGGGGGTTGTGTGGGTAATGGGGGAGTTGGTTGAGGGGGTGTGAGTGATGGGGAGGTGGTTGGGGGGGCTGTGAGTAATGGGGGAGGTGGTTGGGGTATATGAGTAATGGGGGAGGTGGTTGGGGGGTTGTGAGTAATGGGGGAGGTGGTTGTGGGGGTGTGAGTAATGGGGGAGGTGGTTGGGAGGGTGTGAGTAATGGGGGAGGTGATTGGGGGGTGTGAGTAATGGGGGAGGTGGTTGGGGTATATGAGTAATGGGGGAGGTGGTTGGAGGTGTGTGAGTAATGGGGGAGGTGGTTGGGGGGTGTGAGTAATGGGGGAGGTGGTTGGAGGTGTGTGAGTAATGGGGAAGGTGGTTGGGGGAGTGTGAGTAATGGGGAAGGTGGTTGGGGTGTGTGAGTAATGGGGGAGGTGGTTGGAGGTGTGTGAGTAATGGGGGAGGTGGTTGGGGGGTGTGAGTAATGGGGGAGGTGGTTGGAGGTGTGTGAGTAATGGGGAAGGTGGTTGGGGGAGTGTGAGTAATGGGGGAGGTGGTTTCGGGGTGTGTGTAATGGGGGAGGTGGTTGGGAGTGTGTGCGAGTAATGGGGCAGTTGTTTCGGGGGTTGTGTGGGTAATGGGGGAGGTGGTTGGGAGTGTGTGCGAGTAATGGGGCAGTTGTTTCGGGGGTTGTGTGGGTAATGGGGGAGGTGGTTGTGAGGTTGTGAGAGTAATGAAGTAGGTGGTTGGAGGGGTGTGAGTGATGGGGAGGTGGTTGGGGGGCTGTGAGTAATGGGGGAGTTGGTTCGGTGGCTGTGTGAGTAATGGGGGAGGTGGTTGGGGGGGGTGTGAGTAATGGGGGAGGAGATTGGGGTGGTGTGTGTAATGTGGGAGGTGGTTGGGAGGAATGTGTGAGTAATGGGGGAGGTGGTTAGGGGGGTGTGAGTAATGGGGGAGGTGGTTAGGGGGGTGTGAGTAATGGGGGAGGTGGTTGGGGGAGTGTGAGTAATGGGGGAGGTGATTGGGGGGGTGTGTGAGTAATGGGGGAGGTGGTTGTGGGGGTGTGAGTAATGGGAGAGGAGATTGGGGTGGTGTGTGTAATGGGGGAGGTGGTTGGGGGGGTGTGAGTAATGGGGGAGGTGGTTGGGGGAGTGTGAGTAATGGGGGAGGTGGTTAGGGGGGTGTGAGTAATGGGGGAGGTGGTTGGGGGAGTGTGAGTAATGGGGGAGGTGGTTGGGGGGGGCTGTGAGTAATGGGGGAGGTGGTTGGGGGGGTGTGAGTAATGGGGGAGGTGATTGGGGGGGTGTGAGTAATGGGGGAGGTGGTTAGGGGAGTGTGAGTAATGGGGGAGGTGGTTAGGGGGGTGTGAGTAATGGGGGAGGTGGTTGGGGGGGGCTGTGAGTAATGGGGGAGGTGGTTGGGGGGGTGTGAGTAATGGGGGAGGTGGTTGGGGGGGTGTGAGTAATGGGGGAGGTGGTTGGGGGTATGTGAGTAATGGGGGAGGTGGTTGGGGAGTGTGAGTAATGGGGGAGGTGGTTGGGGGAGTGTGAGTAATGGGGGAGGTGGTTGGGGGAGTGTGAGTAATGGGGGAGGTGGTTGGGGGGGTGTGAGTAATGGGGGAGGTGGTTGGGGGATGTGAGTAATGGGGGAGGTGGTTGGAGGGGTGTGAGTAATGGGGGAGATGGTTGGGGGGGTGTGAGTGATGAGGGAGGTGGTTGGGAGTGTGTGAGTAATGGGGGAGGTGGTTGAGGGGTGTGAGTAATGGGGGAGATGGTTGGGGGGGTGAGTAATGGGGGAGGTGGTTGGGGGGTGTGAGTAATGGGGGAGGTGGTTGGGGGGTGTGAGTAATGGGGGAGGTGGTTGGGGGGTGTGAGTAATGGGGGAGGTGGTTGGGGGGTGTGAGTAATGGGGGAGGTGGTTCAGGGGGTGTGAGTAATGGGGGAGGTGGTTCAGGGGGTGTGAGTAATGGGGGAGGTGGTTCAGGGGGTGTGAGTGATGGGGGAGGTGGTTCAGGGGGTGTGAGTGATGGGGGAGGTGGTTCAGGGGGTGTGAGTGATGGGGGAGGTGGTTGAGGGGGTGTGAGTGATGGGGGAGGTGGTTGGGAGTGTGTGTGAGTAATGGGGGAGTTGGTTCGGGGGCTGTGTGTGTAATGGGGGAGGTGGTTGGGGGTTGTGTGAGTAATGGGGTAGGTGGTTGGGGGAGTGTGTATAATGGGGGAGGTGGTTGCGGGGGTGTGAGTGATGGGGAGGTGGTTGGGAGGCTGTGAGTAATGGGGGAGGTGGTTGGGGGTGTGTGTGAGAAATGGGGGAGTTGGTTCGGGGGTTGTGTGGGTAATGGGGGAGTTGGTTGAGGGGGTGTGTGAGTAATGGGGTAGGTGGTTGCGGGGGTGTGAGTGATGGGGAGGTGGTTGGGGGGGCTGTGAGTAATGGGGGAGGTGGTTGGGGTATATGAGTAATGGGGGAGGTGGTTGGGGGGTTGTGAGTAATGGGGGAGGTGGTTGTGGGGGTGTGAGTAATGGGGGAGGTGGTTGGGAGGGTGTGAGTAATGGGGGAGGTGATTGGGGTATATGAGTAATGGGGGAGGTGGTTGGGGGGGTGTGAGTAATGGGGGAGGTGGTTGGGAGGGTGTGAGTAATGGGGGAGGTGGTTGGGGGGTGTGAGTAATGGGGGAGGTGGTTGGGGTATATGAGTAATGGGGGAGGTGGTTGGGGGGGTGTGAGTAATGGGGGAGGTGGTTGGGGGAGTGTGAGTAATGGGGGAGGTGGTTGGGGGAGTGTGAGTAATGGGGGAGGTGGTTTCGGGGTGTGTGTAATGGGGGAGGTGGTTGGGAGTGTGTGCGAGTAATGGGGCAGTTGTTTCGGGGGTTGTGTGGGTAATGGGGGAGGTGGTTGTGGGGTTGTGAGAGTAATGAAGTAGGTGGTTGGAGGGGTGTGAGTGATGGGGAGGTGGTTGGGGGGCTGTGAGTAATGGGGGAGGAGATTGGGGTGGTGTGTGTAATGTGGGAGGTGGTTGGGAGGAATGTGTGAGTAATGGGGGAGGTGGTTAGGGGGGTGTGAGTAATGGGGGAGGTGGTTAGGGGGGTGTGAGTAATGGGGGAGGTGGTTGGGGGAGTGTGAGTAATGGGGGAGGTGATTGGGGGGGTGTGTGAGTAATGGGGGAGGTGGTTGTGGGGGTGTGAGTAATGGGAGAGGAGATTGGGGTGGTGTGTGTAATGGGGGAGGTGGTTGGGGGGGTGTGAGTAATGGGGGAGGTGGTTGGGGGAGTGTGAGTAATGGGGGAGGTGGTTAGGGGGGTGTGAGTAATGGGGGAGGTGGTTGGGGGAGTGTGAGTAATGGGGGAGGTGGTTGGGGGGGGCTGTGAGTAATGGGGGAGGTGGTTGGGGGGGTGTGAGTAATGGGGGAGGTGATTGGGGGGGTGTGAGTAATGGGGGAGGTGGTTAGGGGAGTGTGAGTAATGGGGGAGGTGGTTAGGGGGGTGTGAGTAATGGGGGAGGTGGTTGGGGGGGGCTGTGAGTAATGGGGGAGGTGGTTGGGGGGGTGTGAGTAATGGGGGAGGTGGTTGGGGGGGTGTGAGTAATGGGGGAGGTGGTTAGGGGGGTGTGAGTAATGGGGGAGGTGGTTGGAGGCGTGTGAGTAATGGGGGAGGTGGTTAGGGGGGTGTGAGTAATGGGGGAAGTGGTTGGGGGAGTGTGAGTAATGGGGGAGGTGGTGGGGGGATGTGAGTAATGGGGGAGGTGGTTGGGGGAGTGTGAGTAATGGGGGAGGTGGTGGGGGGATGTGAGTAATGGGGAAGGTGGTTGGGGTTGTGTGAGTAATGGGGGAGGTGGTGGGGGGGGTGTGAGTAATGGGGGAGGTGGTTGGGGGGGGCTGTGAGTAATGGGGGAGGTGGTTGGGGGTGTGTGAGTAATAGGGAGGTGGTGGGGGTGTGTGAGTAATGGGGTAGGTGGTTGGGGGGTGTGAGTAATGGGGGAGGTGGTTGGGGGGTGTGAGTAATGGGGGAGGTGGTGGAGGGGTGTGAGTAATGGGGGAGGTGGTTAGGGTTGTGTGAGTAAGGGGGGAGGTGGTTGGGGGGTGTGTGAGTAATGGGGAAGGTGGTTGGGGGTGTGTGAGTAATGGGGGAGGTGGTTGGGGAGGTGAGTGATGGGGAGGTGGTGGAGGGGTGTGAGTAATGGGGGAGGTGGTTAGGGTTGTGTGAGTAAGGGGGGAGGTGGTTGGAGGGGGTGTGAGTAATGGGGGAGATGGTTGGGAGTGTGATAGTAACGGGGGAGGTGGTTGGGGGGCGTGAGTAATGGGGGAGGTGGTTGGGGGGGTGTGATAGTAACGGGGGAGGTGGTTGGGGGAGTGTGAGTAATGGGGGAGGTGGTTGGGGGGCGTGAGTAATGGGGGAGGTGGTTTCAGGGTGTGTGTAATGGTGGAGGTGGTTGTGGGAGTGAGTGCGAGTAATGGGGGAGTTGTTTCGGGGGCTGTATGTGTAATGGGGGAGGTGGTTGGGGGTTGTGAGAGTAATGAAGTAGGTGGTTGGGGGGGTGTGAGTGATGGGGGAGGTGGTTGGGGGGCTGTGAGTAATGGGGGAGGTGGTTGGGAGGAATGTGTGAGTAATGGGGAAGGTGGTGGGGGGTGTGAGAGTATTGGGGGAGGTGGTGGGGTGTGTGTGAGTGATGGGGTAGGTGGTTGGGGGGGTGTGAGTAATGGGGAAGGTGGTTGGGGGGGCATGAGTAATGGGGAAGGTGGTTGGGGGGGTGTGAGTAATGGGGAGGTGTGGTTAATGGGGGAAGTGGTTGGGGGTGTGAGTAATGGGGGCGGTGGTTGGGGGGGTGTTTGCGGGGGTGTGAGTAATGGGGGTGGTGGTTGGGGGGGTGGTTGCGGGGGTGTGAGTAATGGGGAGGTGGTTTGGGGGGGTGGTTGCGGGGATGTGAGTAATGGGGGAAGTGGTTGGGGTTGTGTGAGTAATGGGGAAGGTGGTTGTGGGAGTGTGAGTAATGGGGGAGGTGGTTGGGGTTGTGTGAGTAATGGGGGCGGTGGTTGGGGTTGTGTGAGTAATGGGGAAGGTGGTTGGGGTTGTGTGAGTAATGGGGGAGGTGGTTGAGGGGGTGTGAGTAATGGGGAGGTGTGGTTAATGGGGGAAGTGGTTGGGGGTGTGAGTAATGGGGGCGGTGGTTGGGGGTTGTGAGAGTAATGGAGGAAGTGATGGGGGGTTGAGTGATGGGGGAGTTGGTTGGGGGGTGTATTAATGGGGGAGGTGGTTGGGGGTGTGTGCATAATGGGATAGGTAGTTGGGTGAGTAATGGGGAGGTGGTTGGTGGGGGTGTGAGTAATGGAGGGGTGATTGGGGGGTATGAGTAATGGGGGAGGTTGTGGGAGGGTGTTAATGGGGGAGGAGGTTGGGGGGGTGTGGTTAATGGGGGAGGTGGTTGGGGGTGTGTGAGTAATGGGGGAGGTGGTTGGGGGGGTGAGTAATGGGGGAGGTGGTGGGGTGTGTGTGAGTAATGGGGAAGGTGGTTGGGGGTGTGTGAGTAATGGGGAAGGTGGTTGGGGGGGTGTGAGTAATGGGGGAGGTGGTTGGGGGGTGTGAGTAATGGGGGAGGTGGTTGGGGGGGTGTGAGTAATGGGGGAGGTGGTGGGGTGTGTGTGAGTAATGGGGGAGGTGGTTGGGGGGGTGTGAGTAATGGGGGAGGTGGTTGGGGGGGTGTGAGTAATGGGGGAGGTGGTGGGGTGTGTGTGAGTAATGGGGGAGGTGGTGGGGTGTGTGTGAGTAATGGGGGAGGTGGTGGGGGGGTGTGAGTAATGGGGGAGGTGGTGGGGGTGTGTGAGTAATGGGGGAGGTGGTTGAGGGGATGTGAGTAATGGGGAAGGTGGTTGGGGGGGTGTGAGTAATGGGGAAGGTGGTTGGGGGTGTGTGAGTAATGGGGGAGGTGGTTGGGGGGGTGTGAGTAATGGGGGAGGTGGTGGGGTGTGTGAGTAATGGGGAAGGTGGTTGGGGGGTGTGAGTAATGGGGGAGGTGGTGGGGTGTGTGAGTAATGGGGAGGTGGTGGGGTGTGTGAGTAATGGGGAAGGTGGTTGGGGGGTGTGAGTAATGGGGGAGGTGGTGGGGTGTGTGAGTAATGGGGAAGGTGGTTGGGGGGTGTGAGTAATGGGGGAGGTGGTGGGGTGTGTGAGTAATGGGGGAGGTGGTGGGGTGTGTGAGTAATGGGGGAGGTGGTTGGGGGGTGTGTGAGTATTGGGGGAGGTGGTTGGGGGGGTGTGAGTAATGGGGAAGGTGGTTGGGGGGTGTGAGTAATGGGGGAGGTGGTGGGGTGTGTGAGTAATGGGGAAGGTGGTTGGGGGGTGTGAGTAATGGGGGAGGTGGTGGGGTGTGTGAGTAATGGGGAAGGTGGTTGGGGGGTGTGAGTAATGGGGGAGGTGGTTGGGGGGTGTGAGTAATGGGGAAGGTGGTTGGGGGGTGTGAGTAATGGGGGAGGTGGTGGGGTGTGTGAGTAATGGGGAAGGTGGTTGGGGGGTGCGAGTAATGGGGGAGGTGGTGGGGTGTGTGAGTAATGGGGGAGGTGGTTGGGGGGTGTGAGTAATGGGGAAGGTGGTTGGGGGGTGTGAGTAATGGGGGAGGTGGTGGGGTGTGTGTGAGTCATGGGGAAGGTGGTTGGGGGGTGTGAGTAATGGGGAAGGTGGTTGGGGGGTGTGAGTAATGGGGGAGGTGGTGGGGTGTGTGTGAGTCATGGGGAAGGTGGTTGGGGGGTGTGAGTAATGGGGAAGGTGGTTGGGGGGTGTGAGTAATGGGGGAGGTGGTGGGGTGTGTGAGTAATGGGGAAGGTGGTTGGGGGGTGTGAGTAATGGGGAAGGTGGTTGGGGGGTGTGTGAGTATTGGGGGAGGTGGTGGGGTGTGTGTGAGTAATGGGGAAGGTGGTGGGGTGTGTGTGAGTAATGGGGGAGGTGGTGGGGTGTGTGTGATACTGGGGGCGAGGTGGGTGTGTGGAAGGGGGGAGGTGGTTGGGGAGGTGTGGAATGGGGAGGTGGTTGGGGGTGTGAGTAAGGGGGCGGTGGTGGGGTGTGTGAGTCATGGGGAAGGTGGTTGGGGGGTGTGAGTATGGGGAGGTGGTTGGGGGGTGTGAGTAATGGGGGAGGTGGTGGTGGGTGTGAGGTATGGGGAGGTGGTGGGGGGG
>NW_028270188.1:47681729-47824229 GCF_037043375.1 Chiloscyllium plagiosum
GGAGAGAGAGAGAGAGGGGGGGAGAGAGATACCTTCAGGTTAGCGGTGAATTCACTGTGAGACCAGCCCCACACTGGGTCCAAGGACACCAGAGTAACCCTCTTCTCCCCCACCCCCACCCTCAGACTCATTGCCCCTCACTGCCCCTTTCCCCTCCCCTCCTCCCTCACCCTGGGGCATCACTCCCTTTACCTTCCCTCCTGGCCCACTCTGTCACTCCCCTCCCTTGGGCCAGTCTACCCTCGCCCCCCCCCCCCCGGCCATGCCCAATCTACACCCACCCAGGCCCCTCCCTCCTGACCTCACAGCCATTCCCCACCGAGCCCCCACACTCCCTGAGAAACCCCTACCCCGGGGTGAGGGGGGGGGGGGGTGTGCCCACCTTCTCACAAGCTTCGAGAGCCATGATGGTCTGAGCGTTCTGACAGGACAAGATGGAGCCCGCAAGACTCAGCATCACACACACCACGGAGAGCAGGGTGAAGAACGAGACCTGGGGCAGGCAGGGTGGGGTGGGGCGGGGTGGGGTGAGGCAGGCAGGGTGGGGTGGGGTGGGGCAGGCAGGGTGGGGCAGGCAGTGTGGGGTGGGGTGGGGTGGGGGGAGAGAGACAGAGAGAGATCAAACACAGACTGCTGAGAAATCCATGCCCCCCCCCCCCCACACCCACACAGCGCCATTCCCTGGGACAGGGCGTGGACGAGAGGCAATGGGAGAACCGAGGGGAGGGGGAATCGAGGGGAGGAGGGGGAATCGAGGGGAGGAGGGGGAATCGAGGGGAGGAGGGGAATCGAGGGGAGGAGGGGGAATCGAGGGGAGGGGGGAATCGAGGGGAGGAGGGGGAATCAAGGGGAGGAGGGGGAATCGAGGGGAGGGGGGAATCGAGAGGAGGAGGGGGAATCGAGGGGAGGAGGGGGAATCGAGGGGAGGGGGGGGAATCGAGGGAGGGGGAGAATCGAGGGGAGGAGGGGAATCGAGGGGAGGAGGGGAATCGAGGGGAGGAGGGGGAATCGAGGGGAGGAGGGGAATCGAGAGGAGGGGGGAATCGAGGGGAGGAGGGGGAATCGAGGGGAGGAGGGGGAATCGAGGGGAGGAGGGGGAATCGAGGGGAGGGGGGAATCGAGGGGAGGAGGGGGAATCGAGGGGAGGAGGGGGAATCGAGGGGAGGAGGGGGAATCGAGGGGAGGGGGGAATCGAGGGGAGGGGGGAATCGAGGGGAGGAGGGGAATCGAGGGGAGGAGGGGGAATCGAGGGGAGGGGGGAATCGAGGAGAGTGGGGAATCGAGGGGAGGAGGGGAATCGAGGGGAGGAGGGGAATCGAGGGGAGGAGGGGAATCGAGGAGAGTGGGGAATCGAGGGGAGGAGGGGAATCGAGGGGAGGGGGAATCGAGGGGAGGAGGGGAATCGAGGGGAGGGGGAATCGAGGGGAGGGGGGGAATCGAGGGGAGGGGGAATCGAGGGGAGGGGGAATCGAGGGGAGGAGGGGAATCGAGGGGAGGGGGAATCGAGGGGAGGGGGGGAATCGAGGGGAGGGGGAATCGAGGGGAGAGGAGGGAACCGTGGGGAGGGGGGAAGTAAGGGGCGAAGCAGGGAATTGAGGGAGGGGGAGAGGGAGAGTGGGAATCGAGGGTTGGATGGGGGGGGAGTGGGGCTGAAGATACCCACCACGAGGGAGACAGGTCGTTTCCAGGAGATAACCCCGATGAGGCCAGCAAGCAGCACCTGGCAGTAACAGGGAACGGGATTGGTTACTGGCAACAAGCTCATGGACCAATCCAACACTTAAACCGCCATCATCATCCTGACCCCCACACCCCCAACCGCAACCCCGTAACCCCCCCATACCAACCGCAACCCCGTAACCCCCCCCACCCCAACCCCAACCCCGTAACCCCCCCATACCAACCCCAACCCCGTAACCCCCCCACACCAACCCCAACCCCGTAACCCCCCCCACACCAACCCCAACCCCGTAACCCCCCCACACCAACCCCAACCCCGTAACCCCCCCATACCAACCCCAACCCCGTAACCCCCCCATACCAACCCCAACCCCGTAACCCCCCCACCTCAACCGCATCCCTGTAACCCCCCCATACCAACCCCAACCCCGTAACCCCCCCCACCCCAACCGCAACCCTGTAACCCCCCCCCACCCCAACCCCAACCCCGTAACCCCCCCACACCAACCCCAACCCCGTAACCCCCCCCACACCAACCCCAACCCCGTAACCCCCCCACACCAACCCCAACCCCGTAACCCCCCCATACCAACCCCAACCCCGTAACCCCCCCACACCAACCGCAACCCCGTAACCCCCCCACACCAACCCCAACCCCGTAACCCCCCCATACCAACCCCAACCCCGTAACCCCCCCACACCAACCGCATCCCCGTAACCCCCCCCCACCCCAACCCCAACCCCGTAACCCCCCCACACACCTACCCCATAACCCCCCACACCCCAACTGCAACCCCGTAATCCCCCACACCCCAACCTCTTAACCCCATCCTAACCCCCCTCACCCCAACCCGTAACCCCACCCAAACCCCCACACCCCAACCCCAACCCCAACCCCTTTACCCCACCCTATACCACCCCTAACCCCATCACCCATAACCCCCTAACCCCACCCTATACCACCCCTAACCCCATCACCCATAACCCCCTAACCCCACCCTATACCACCCCTAACCCATCACCCATAATCCCATAACCCCGCTAAATCCCCCAATCCCAATGCATTAAATCCACCCTCAATCCCTAAACCCCACCCCAAAACTGCCCCATACACGCCGTCTGAGTGAGGACTGTTCCCTTCAGAGAACACCTCCTCAAGGAACCAGAGTCTACAGGCCATTCCAGTATAGGGGCAACAGGGCAAGGCACCCACCCCAGGGCCTGTCACTGAGTCAGGGCCCTGTCCCTGGTGACTAACCCCACCCCAGGGTGCCTCACTGTGTCAGGACCCTGTCCCTGGTGACTAACCCCACCCCAGGGCCTTTCACTGTGTCAGGACCCTGTCCCTGGTGACTAACCCCACCCCAGGGCCTGTCACTGTGTCAGGACCCTGTCCCTGGTGACTAACCCCACCCCAGGGTGCCACACTGTGTCAGGACCCTGTCCCTGGTGACTAACCCCACCCCAGGGTGCCACACTGTGTCAGGACCCTGTCCCTGGTGACTAACCCCACCCCAGGGCCTGTCACTGTGTCAGGACCCTGTCCCTGGTGACTAACCCCACCCCAGGGTGCCTCACTGTGTCAGGGCCCCTGTCCCTGGTGACTAACCCCACCCCAGGGTGCCTCACTGTGTCAGGGCCCCTGTCCCTGGTGATTAACCCCACCCCAGGGTGCCTCACTGTGTCAGGGCCCTGTCCCTGGTGATTATCCCCACCCCAGGGTGCCTCACTGTGTCAGGGCCCCTGTCCCTGGTGATTAACCCCACCCCAGGGTGCCTCACTGTGCAAGGGCCCTGTCCCTGGTGATTATCCCCACCCCAGGGTGCCTCACTGTGTCAGGGCCCCTGTCCCTGGTGATTAACCCCACCCCAGGGTGCCTCACTGTGTCAGGGCCCTGTCCCTGGTGACTAACCCCACCCCAGGGTGCCTCACTGTGTCAGGGCCCTGTCCCTGGTGACTAACCCCACCCCAGGGTGCCTCACTGTGTCAGGGCCCTGTACATGGTGATTAACCCCACCCCAGGGTGCCTCACTGTGTCAGTACCCTGTCCCTGGTGACTAACCCCACCCCAGGGTGCCTCACTGTGTAAGGGCCCTGTCCCTGGTGACTAACCCCACCCCAGGGTGCCTCACTGTGTCAGGGCCCTGTCCCTGGTGACTAACCCCACCCCAGGGTGCCTCACTGTGTCAGGGCCCCTGTCCCTGGTGATTAACCCCACCCCAGGGTGCCTCACTGTGTCAGGGCCCCTGTCCCTGGTGATTAACCCCACCCCAGGGTGCCTCACTGTGTCAGGGCCCTGTCCCTGGTGACTAACTCCACCCCAGGGTGCCTCACTGTGTCAGGGCCCCTGTCCCTGGTGACTAACCCCACCCCAGGGTGCCTCACTGTGCAAGGGCCCTGTCCCTGGTGACTAACTCCACCCCAGGGTGCCTCACTGTGTCAGGGCCCCTGTCCCTGGTGACTAACCCCACCCCAGGGTGCCTCACTGTGCAAGGGCCCTGTCCCTGGTGACTAACCCCACCCCAGGGTGCCTCACTGTGTCAGGGCCCTGTCCCTGGTGACTAACCCCACCCCAGGGTGCCTCACTGTGTCAGGACCCTGTCCCTGGTGACTAACCCCACCCCAGGGTGCCTCACTGTGTCAGGGCCCTGTCCCTGGTGATGAACCCCACCCCAGGGTGCCTCACTGTGTCAGGACCCTGTCCCTGGTGACTAACCCCACCCCAGGGTGCCTCACTGTGTCAGGACCCTGTCCCTGGTGACTAACCCCACCCCAGGGTGCCACACTGTGTCAGGACCCTGTCCCTGGTGACTAACCCCACCCCAGGGCCTGTCACTGTGTCAGGACCCTGTCCCTGGTGACTAACCCCACCCCAGGGTGCCTCACTGTGTCAGGGCCCCTGTCCCTGGTGACTAACCCCACCCCAGGGTGCCTCACTGTGTCAGGGCCCCTGTCCCTGGTGATTAACCCCACCCCAGGGTGCCTCACTGTGTCAGGGCCCTGTCCCTGGTGATTATCCCCACCCCAGGGTGCCTCACTGTGTCAGGGCCCCTGTCCCTGGTGATTAACCCCACCCCAGGGTGCCTCACTGTGCAAGGGCCCTGTCCCTGGTGATTATCCCCACCCCAGGGTGCCTCACTGTGTCAGGGCCCCTGTCCCTGGTGATTAACCCCACCCCAGGGTGCCTCACTGTGTCAGGGCCCTGTCCCTGGTGACTAACCCCACCCCAGGGTGCCTCACTGTGTCAGGGCCCTGTCCCTGGTGACTAACCCCACCCCAGGGTGCCTCACTGTGTCAGGGCCCTGTACATGGTGATTAACCCCACCCCAGGGTGCCTCACTGTGTCAGTACCCTGTCCCTGGTGACTAACCCCACCCCAGGGTGCCTCACTGTGTAAGGGCCCTGTCCCTGGTGACTAACCCCACCCCAGGGTGCCTCACTGTGTCAGGGCCCTGTCCCTGGTGACTAACCCCACCCCAGGGTGCCTCACTGTGTCAGGGCCCCTGTCCCTGGTGATTAACCCCACCCCAGGGTGCCTCACTGTGTCAGGGCCCCTGTCCCTGGTGATTAACCCCACCCCAGGGTGCCTCACTGTGTCAGGGCCCTGTCCCTGGTGACTAACTCCACCCCAGGGTGCCTCACTGTGTCAGGGCCCCTGTCCCTGGTGACTAACCCCACCCCAGGGTGCCTCACTGTGCAAGGGCCCTGTCCCTGGTGACTAACCCCACCCCAGGGTGCCTCACTGTGTCAGGGCCCTGTCCCTGGTGACTAACCCCACCCCAGGGTGCCTCACTGTGTCAGGACCCTGTCCCTGGTGACTAACCCCACCCCAGGGTGCCTCACTGTGTCAGGGCCCTGTCCCTGGTGATGAACCCCACCCCAGGGTGCCTCACTGTGTCAGGACCCTGTCCCTGGTGACTAACCCCACCCCAGGGTGCCTCACTGTGTCAGGACCCTGTCCCTGGTGACTAATCCCACCCCAGGGTGCCTCACTGTGTAAGGGCCCTGTCCCTGGTGACTAACCCCACCCCAGGGTGCCTCACTATGTCAGGACCCTGTCCCTGGTGACTAACTCCACCCCAGGGTGCCTCACTGTGTCAGGACCCTGTCCCTGGTGATTAACCCCACCCCAGGGTGCCTCACTGTGCAAGGGCCCTGTCCCTGGTGGCTAACCCCACCCCAGGGTGCCTCACTGTGACTGGGCCCTGTCCCTGGTGACTAATCCCACCCCAGGTTGCCTCACTGTGTCAGGGCCCCTGTCCGACTGAATGGGAGGTAGGGAGTCGGCAATGGGAGAGAGGGAGGAGGGTGGAGGGGAATAGTGGATGGGGGATCAATTGATGGAATGGGAAATGGGAGGAAGGAGGCAGTGAATGGGGGTGAATGGGAGAGGGAGGAGAGGAATGGGAGGTAGGGGAGGGAAATGGAAGGTAGAGGAATTTTGGGGGAGGAAGTGGGGAATTGGGGGGAATGGGGGAGAGGGAGGGAGAGGGGAATGGTGTGAGAGAGGAGGGGAATGGGGGAGTGGGGAATGGTGGGGGCGATGGGAATACTGTGAGTGGTGGTTTGGATGGGACTGGGGAGAGGAGGGAATGGTGGGGTGATATTGGGGGAGGGGTATATTGGGGGAGGGAGGGATGGTGGGAGGGATATCGGGGGAGCGGGGAATGGTGGGGGGGAATATTGCAGGAGGGGAGAATGGGGGGAGGGGGGAATGGTGGGGGTATATTGGGGGAGGGGGAATGGGGTGGGGGATATTGGGGGGAATGGAGTGGGGGATATTTGGGGGGATGGGTGGGGGATATTGGGGAGAGGGGAATGGTGGAAGGGATATTACGGGACGGGGAAATAGTGGGAGGAATATTGGCGGGGGATTGGGGTGGGGGATATTGGGGGAGATGGGAATGGTGGGAGGGATATTGGGGGGAATGGTGGGGGAATATTGGGGGAGGGGGGAATGGGGTGGGGGATATTGGGGAGAGGGGATGGTGGGAGGGATATTGGGGGAGGGTGGGATGGTGGGAGGGATATTGGGGGAGGGTGGAATGGTGGGGAGGCTATTGGGGGAGGGGAGAATGTTGGGGGGAATATTGGGGGAGGGGGAATGGGGTGGGGGATATTGGGGGTGAATGGGGTGGGGGATATTGGGGAGAGGGGAATGGTGGGGAATGTATTGGGGAGAGATGAATGGTAGGGGGAGTATTGGGGGAGGGTGGAATAGTGGGGAGGCTATTGGGGGAGGGGGAATGGTGAGAGAGATATTTGGGGAGGGGGGAATAATGGGAGGGATATTGGGGGAGAGGGGAATGGTGGGAGGGAGAATGGGGGAGGGCGATATTGGGGGAGGGGTGAATGGTAGGAAGGAAATTGGGGGAGGGGGGAATGGTGGGAGGGAGAATGGGGGAGGGGTGAATGGTAGGAAGGATATTGGGGGAGGGGGGAATGGTAGGAAGGATATTGGGGGAGGAGGGAATGGTGGGAGGGATATTGGGGGAGAGGGGAATGGTGGGAGGGAGAATGGGGGAGGGAGATATTGGGAGAGGGGTGAATGGTAGGAAGGATATTGAGGGAGGGTGGAATGGTGGGAGGGATATTGGGGGAAGGGGAGAATGGTGGGGGGGTTATTGGGGGAGGGGGGAATGGGGGAGGGGGAAGATGATGCCAGCAGCAAGCCGTGCTTGCGAGAGGAAGTGGGTTGCTGTTAACTTTAGCTTGTCAGAGTGCTGCAGAGACAGCATTGCTCTCTGTGTATGCCCTGCTCCCTCTCTGCAATAATGCATTTTCACCGAGCCCAGCATTAAATTCACTGTAATCCAATTCCACATCCTAATGGCCCCAAGACGCTTTATTGAACTGTCATAAACACCAGGAAGAGAGAATATAGCTGGATTGTTTCTAAAGGTAGCGCGTATTCCACAGAGACATTGTGAAAGGGGAGCCAGGATCAGACAGTGCACCGAAACACTCAGTCACACAGCTGTCTCAGCATCGTCAGGACTCACAGTGTTCAAGGTGAACAACATACCAACAGGATCCGGAAATATCACACATTCCCAGGGACAGGGACAGCACGGGGTTAGATACAGAGTAAAGCTCCCACTACACTGTCCCCCATCAAACACTCCCAGGAACAGGGACAGCACGGGGTTATATACAGAGTAAAGCTCCCTCTACACTGACCCTCAACAAACACTCCCAGGACAGGGACAGCACGGGGTTAGATACAGAGTAAAGCTCTCACTACACTGTCCCCCCCATCAAACACTCCCAGGAAGAGGGACAGCACGGGGTTATATACAGAGTAAAGCTCCCTCTACACTGACCCTCAACAAACACTCCCAGGGACAGCACGGGGTTATATACAGAGTAAAGCTCCCTATACACTGTCCCTCATCAAACACTCCCAGGACAGGGACAGAACAGGGTTAGATACAGAGTAAAGCTCTCACTACACTGTCCCCCATCAAACATTCCTAGGACAGGGACAGCACGGGGTTAGATACAGAGTAAAGTTCCCACTACACTATCCCCCATCACACACTCCCAGGGACAGGGACAGCATGGGGTTAGATACAGAGTAAAGTTCCCACTACACTGTCCCTCATCAAACCCTCCCAGGGACAGCACGGGGTTAGATACAGAGTAAAGTTCTCTCTACACTGTCCCCATCAAACACTCCCAGGGACAGCACGGGGTTAGATACAGTGTAAAGCTCCCACTACACTGTCCCCCATCAAACACTCCCAGGACAGGGACAGAACAGGGTTAGATACAGAGTAAAGCTCCCTATACACTGTCCCCACCAAACACTCCCAGGAACAGGGACAGCATGGGGTTAGATACAGATTAAAGTTCCCACTACACTGTCCCTCATCAAACACTCCCAGGACAGGGACAGCATGGGGTTAGATACAGAGTAAAGCTCCCTATACACTTTCCCTCATCAAACACTCCCAGGACAGGGACAGAACAGGGTTAGATACAGAGTAAAGCTCTCACTACACTGTCCCCCATCAAACATTCCTAGGACAGGGACAGCATGGGGTTAGATACAGAGTAAAGCTCCCTCTACACTGACCCTCAACAAACACTCCCAGGGACAGCACGGGGTTATATACAGAGTAAAGCTCCCTATACACTGTCCCTCATCAAACACTCCCAGGACAGGGACAGAACAGGGTTAGATACAGAGTAAAGCTCTCACTACACTGTCCCCCATCAAACATTCCTAGGACAGGGACAGCACGGGGTTAGATACAGAGTAAAGCTCCCACTACACTGTCCCTCATCAAAGACTCCCAGGGACAGCACGGGGTTAGATACAGAGTAAAGCTCCCTCTACACTGTCCCCCATCAAACACTCCCAGGGACAGGGACAGCACGGGGTTAGATACAGAGTAAAGCTCCCTCTACACTGACCCTCAACAAACACTCCCAGGGACAGCACGGGGTTAGATACAGTGTAAAGCTCCCTATACACGGTCCCCATCAAACACTCCCAGGAACAGGGACATCATGGGGTTAGATACAGAGTAAAGCTCTCACTACACTATCCCCCATCAAACACTCCCAGGGACAGGGACAGCACGGGGTTAGATACAGAGTAAAGCTTCCTCTACACTGTCCCCCATCAAACACTCCCAGGGACAGCACGGGGTTA
Organism: Chiloscyllium plagiosum; assembly: GCF_037043375.1. Classification (NCBI taxonomy): domain Eukaryota; kingdom Metazoa; phylum Chordata; class Chondrichthyes; order Orectolobiformes; family Hemiscylliidae; genus Chiloscyllium; species Chiloscyllium plagiosum. The sequence goes on from NW_028270188.1 coordinate 47,691,070, forward strand.
GATACAGTGTAAAGCTCCCTATACACTGTCCCCATCAAACACTCCCAGGAACAGGGACAGCATGGGGTTAGATACAGAGTAAAGCTCCCACTACACTGTCCCCCTCAAAACTCCCAGGGACAGCATGGGGTTCGATACAGAGTAAAGCTCTCACTACACTGTCCCCCATCAAACACTCCCAGGGACAGCACAGGCTTATATACAGAGTAAAGCTCCCACTACACTGTCCCCCTCAAACACTCCCAGGGACAGCATGGGGTTATATACAGAGTAAAGCTCCCACTACACTGTCCCCCATCAAACACTCCCAGGATAGGGACAGCACGGGGTTAGATACAGAGTAAAGCTCCCTATACACTGTCCCCATCAAACACTCCCAGGGACAGGGACAGCACGGGGTTAGATACAGAGTAAAGCTCTCACTACACTGACCCCCATCAAACACTCCCAGGGACAGGGACAGTACGGGGTTAGATACAGAGTAAAGATCCCACTACACTGTCCCCCATCAAACACTCCCAGGAACAGGGACAGCATGTGGTTAGATACAGAGTAAAGCTTCCTCTACACTGTCCCCCATCAAACACTCCCAGGGACAGCACAGGGTTATATACAGAGTAAAGCTCCCTATACACTGTCCCTCATCAAACACTCCCAGGACAGGGACAGAACAGGGTTAGATACAGAGTAAAGCTCTCACTACACTGTCCCCCATCAAACATTCCTAGGACAGGGACAGCACGGGGTTAGATACAGAGTAAAGCTCCCACTACACTGTCCCTCATCAAACACTCCCAGGAACAGGTTCAGCACGGGGTTATATACAGAGTAAAGCTCCCTATACACTGTCCCCATCAAACACTCCCAGGAACAGGGACAGCACGGGGTTAGATACAGAGTAAAGCTCCCTATACACTGTCCCCATCAAACACTCCCAGGACAGGGACAGCACGGGGTTAGATACAGAGGAAAGCTCCCTCTACACTGATCCTCAACAAACACTCCCAAGGACAGCACGGGGTTAGATACAGAGTAAAGCTCCCTATACACTGTCCCTCAACAAACACTCCCAGGACAGGGACAGCATGGGGTTAGATACAGAGTAAAATTCCCACTACACTGTCCCTCATCAAACACTCCCAGGACAGGGACAGAACAGGGTTAGATACAGAGTAAAGCTCTCACTACACTGTCCCCCATCAAACATTCCTAGGACAGGGACAGCATGGGGTTAGATACAGAGTAAAATTCCCACTACACTGTCCCTCATCAAACACTCCCAGGACAGGGACAGCATGGGGTTAGATACAGAGTAAAGCTCCCTCTACACTGACCCTCATCAAACACTCCCAGGACAGGGACAGCATGGGGTTAGATACAGAGTAAAATTCCCACTACACTGTCCCTCATCAAACACTCCCAGGACAGGGACAGCATGGGGTTAGATACAGAGTAAAGTTCCCTATACACTGTCCCCATCAAACATTTCCAGGAACAGGGACAGCATGGGGTTAGATACAGAGTAAAGCTCCCTCTACACTGTCCCCCATCAAACACTCCCAGGGACAGCACGGGCTTATATACAGAGTAAAGCTCCCACTACACTGTCCCCCTCAAACACTCCCAGGGACAGCATGGGGTTATATACAGAGTAAAGCTCCCACTACACTGTCCCCCATCAAACACTCCCAGGACAGGGACTGCACGGGGTTATATACAGAGTAAAGCTCCCTATACACTGTCCCTCATCAAACCCTCCCAGGGACAGCATGGGGTTAGATACAGAGTAAAGTTCCCACTACACTGTCCCCCATCAAACCCTCCCAGGGACAGCACGGGGTTAGATACAGAGTAAAGCTCTCTCTACACTGTCCCCATCAAACACTCCCAGGGACAGCATGGGGTTAGATACAGTGTAAAGCTCCCACTACACTGTCCCCCATCAAACACTCCCAGGACAGGGAGAGAACAGGGTTAGATACAGAGTAAAGCTCCCTCTACACTGTTCCCCATCAAACACTCCCAGGGACAGGGACAGCACGGGGTTAGATACAGAGTAAAGCTCCCTATACACTGTCCCCACCAAACACTCCCAGGAACAGGGACAGCATGGGGTTAGATACAGATTAAAGTTCCCACTACACTGTCCCCATCAAACACTCCCAGGACAGGGACAGCATGGGGTTAGATACAGAGTAAAGCTCCCTCTACACTGACCCTCAACAAACACTCCCAGGGACAGCACGGGGTTATATACAGAGTAAAGCTCCCTATACACTGTCCCTCATCAAACACTCCCAGGACAGGGACAGAACAGGGTTAGATACAGAGTAAAGCTCTCACTACACTGTCCCCCATCAAACATTCCTAGGACAGGGACAGCACGGGGTTAGATACAGAGTAAAGCTCCCACTACACTATCCCTCATCAAAGACTCCCAGGGACAGCACGGGGTTAGATACAGAGTAAAGCTCCCTCTACACTGTCCCCCATCAAACACTCCCAGGGACAGGGACAGCACGGGGTTAGATACAGAGTAAAGCTCCCTCTACACTGACCCTCAACAAACACTCCCAGGGACAGCACGGGGTTAGATACAGTGTAAAGCTCCCTATACACTGTCCCCATCAAACACTCCCAGGAACAGGGACAGCATGGGGTTAGATACAGAGTAAAGCTCCCACTACACTGTCCCCCTCAAAACTCCCAGGGACAGCATGGGGTTCGATACAGAGTAAAGCTCTCACTACACTGTCCCCCATCAAACACTCCCAGGGACAGCACGGGCTTATATACAGAGTAAAGCTCCCACTACACTGTCCCCCTCAAACACTCCCAGGGACAGCATGGGGTTATATACAGAGTAAAGCTCCCACTACACTGTCCCCCATCAAACACTCCCAGGATAGGGACAGCACGGGGTTAGATACAGAGTAAAGCTCCCTATACACTGTCCCCATCAAACACTCCCAGGGACAGGGACAGCACGGGGTTAGATACAGAGTAAAGCTCTCACTACACTGACCCCCATCAAACACTCCCAGGGACAGGGACAGTACGGGGTTAGATACAGAGTAAAGATCCCACTACACTGTCCCCCATCAAACACTCCCAGGAACAGGGACAGCATGTGGTTAGATACAGAGTAAAGCTTCCTCTACACTGTCCCCCATCAAACACTCCCAGGGACAGCACAGGGTTATATACAGAGTAAAGCTCCCTATACACTGTCCCTCATCAAACACTCCCAGGACAGGGACAGAACAGGGTTAGATACAGAGTAAAGCTCTCACTACACTGTCCCCCATCAAACATTCCTAGGACAGGGACAGCACGGGGTTAGATACAGAGTAAAGCTCCCTATACACTGTCCCCATCAAACACTCCCAGGAACAGGGACAGCACGGGGTTAGATACAGTGTAAAGCTCCCACTACACTGTCCCCCATCAAACACTCCCAGGACAGGGACAGAACAGGGTTAGATACAGAGTAAAGCTCCCTATACACTGTCCCCATCAAACACTCCCAGGACAGGGACAGCACGGGGTTAGATACAGAGGAAAGCTCCCTCTACACTGACCCTCAACAAACACTCCCAAGGACAGCACGGGGTTATATACAGAGTAAAGCTCCCTATACACTGTCCCTCAACAAACACTCCCAGGACAGGGACAGAACAGGGTTAGATACAGAGTAAAGCTCTCACTACACTGTCCCCCATCAAACATTCCTAGGACAGGGACAGCATGGGGTTAGATACAGAGTAAAATTCCCACTACACTGTCCCTCATCAAACACTCCCAGGACAGGGACAGCATGGGGTTAGATACAGAGTAAAGCTCCCTCTACACTGACCCTCATCAAACACTCCCAGGACAGGGACAGCATGGGGTTAGATACAGAGTAAAGTTCCCACTACACTGACCCTCAACAAACACTCCCAGGACAGGGACAGCATGGGGTTAGATACAGTGTAAAGTTCCCTATACACTGTCCCCATCAAACATTTCCAGGAACAGGGACAGCATGGGGTTAGATACAGAGTAAAGCTCCCTCTACACTGTCCCCCATCAAACACTCCCAGGGACAGGGACAGCACGGGGTTAGATACAGAGTAAAGCTCTCTCTACACTGTCCCCCCATCAAACACTCCCAGGGACAGCACGGGCTTATATACAGAGTAAAGCTCCCACTACACTGTCCCCCTCAAACACTCCCAGGGACAGCATGGGGTTATATACAGAGTAAAGCTCCCACTACACTGTCCCCCATCAAACACTCCCAGGACAGGGACAGCACGGGGTTAGATACAGAGTAAAGCTCCCTCTACACTGTCCCCATCAAACACTCCCAGGAACAGGGACAGCACGGGGTTAGATACAGAGTAAAGCTCTCACTACACTGACCCCCATCAAACACTCCCAGGACAGGGACAGCACGGGGTTAGATACAGAGTAAAGCTCCCTCTACACTGTCCCCATCAAACACTCCCAGGACAGGGACAGTACGGGGTTAGATACAGAGTAAAGCTCCCTCTACACTGTCCCCCATCAAACACTCCCAGAACAGGGACAGCACGGGGTTATATACAGAGTAAAGCTCCCTATACACTGTCCCCATCAAACACTCCCAGGAACAGGGACAGCATGGGGTTAGATACAGAGTAAAGCTCCCTCTACACTGTCCCTCATCAAACACTCCCAGGGACAGCACGGGGTTAGATACAGAGTAAAGGTCCCACTACACTGTCCCTCATCAAACACTCCCAGGGACAGGGACACCATGGGGTTAGATACAGAGTAAAGCTCCCTCTACACTGTCCCTCATCAAACACTCCCAGGGACAGCACGGGGTTAGATACAGAGTAAAGCTCCCTCTACACTGTCCCTCATCAAACACTCCCAGGGACAGCACGGGGTTAGATACAGAGTAAAGCTCCCTCTACACTGTCCCCCATCAAACACTCCCAGGACAGGGACAGCACGGGGTTATATACAGAGTAAAGCTCCCTCTACACTGTCCCCCCATCAAACACTCCCAGGACAGGGACTGCACGGGGTTAGATACAGAGTAAATCTCCCACTACACTGTACCCCATCGAATACTTCTAGGAGAAAGTGAGGACTGCAGATGCTGGAGATCAGAGCTGAAAATGTGTTGCTGGAAAAGCGCAGCAGGTCAGGCAGCATCCAAGGAGCAGGAGAATCAACGTTTCGGGCATGAGCCCTTCTTCAGGAATGAGGAGGGTGTGCCCAGTAGGCTAAGATAAAAGGTAGGGAGGAGGGACTTGGGGGAGGGGCATTGGGAATGCGATAGGTGGAAGGAGGTCAAGGTGAGGGTGATAGGCCGGAGTGGGGTGGGGGCGGAGAGGTCAGGAAGAAGATTGCAGGTTAGGAAGGTGGTGCTGAGTTTGAGGGTTGGGACTGAGACAAGGTGGGGGGAGGGGAAATGAGGAAACTGGAGAAATCTGAGTTCATCCCTTGTGGTTTGAGGACCAACCAACCCAACCACCCCGTGGCTCAACACTTCTACTCCCACTCCCACTCCACCAAGGACATGCAGGTCCTTGGACACCTCCATCGCCAGACCATGGCAACACGACGGCTGGAGGAAGAGCGCCTCATCTTCCGCCTGGGAACCCTCCAACCACAAGGGATGAACTCAGATTTCTCCAGTTTCCTCATTTCCCCTCCCACCGCCTTGTCTCAGTCCCAACCCTCAAACTCAGCACCGCCTTCCTAACCTGCAATCTTCTTCCTGACCTCTCCGCCCCCACACCACTCCGGCCTACACCACAGAGGACCCACTGTAACGGTGTAACACATACAGGACCCACTGTAACAATGTAACACACACACATACAGGACCCACTGTAATGGTGTAACACACACACACAGAGGACCCACTGTAATGGTGTAACACACACACGCACACACACACAGGACCCACTGTAATGGTGTAACACACACGACCCACTGTAACAGTGTAACACACACACACACACACACAGGACCCACTGTAATGGTGTAACACACACACACAGGACCCACTGTAACGGTGTAACACACACACACACAAACACACAAAGGACCCACTGTAACGGTGTAACGCACACACACACACAGGACCCACTGTAACGGTGTAACACACATACACACACACAGGACCCACTGTAATGGTGTAACACACACACAGGACCCACTGTAATGGTGTAACACACACATACACACGACCCACTGTAAAGGTGTAACACACACATACACACACAGGGCCCACTGTAACAGTGTAACACACACACACATAAACCCACAGAGGACCCACTGTAATGGTATAACACACACACACACACAGGATCCACTGTAACGGTGTAACACACACACAGGACCCACTGTAACGGTGTAACACACACACACACAGAGGACCCACTATAACGGTGTAACACACACACACACAGAGGACCCACTGTAACGGTGTAACACACACACACACACAGGACCCACTGTAATGGTGTAACACACACACACAGGACCCACTGTAATGATGTAACACACACACACACAGAGGACCCACTGTAACGGTGTAACACACACAGGACCCACTGTAACGGTGTAACACACGCACACACACACAGGACCCACTGTAACGGTGTAATACACACACACACACACAGGATCCACTGTAATGGTGTAACACACACACAGGACCCACTGTAACGGTGTAACACACACACACACACACACAGGACCCACTGTAACGGTGTAACACACACACACACACACACACAGGACCCACTGTAATGGTATAACACACACACACACACACACACACACAGGACCCACTGTAACGGTGTAACACACACACACACACAGGACCCACTGTAACGGTCTAACGCACACACAGAGGACCCACTGTAACGGTGTAATACACACACACACAGGACCCACTGTAACGGTGTAACACACACACACACGCACACACACACACAAACACACACAGGACTCACTGTAACGGTGTAACACACAGGACCCACTGTAACGGTGTAACACACACACAGGACTCACTGTAACGGTGTAACACACAGGACTCACTGTAATGGTGTAACACACAGGACCCACTGTAATGGTGTAACACACACACAGAGGACCCACTGTAACGGTGTAACACACACACACACAGGATCCACTGTAACGGTGTAACACACACACACACAGGACCCACTGTAACGGTGTAACACACACACGACCCACTGTAACAGTGTAACACACACACACACACACACAGAGGACCCACTGTAATGGTATAACACACACACACACACACACACACACAGGACCCACTGTAACGGTGTAACACACACACACACACAGGACCCACTGTAACGGTCTAACGCACACACAGAGGACCCACTGTAACGGTGTAATACACACACACACAGGACCCACTGTAACGGTGTAACACACACACACACGCACACACACACACAAACACACACAGGACTCACTGTAACGGTGTAACACACAGGACCCACTGTAACGGTGTAACACACACACAGGACTCACTGTAACGGTGTAACACACAGGACTCACTGTAATGGTGTAACACACAGGACCCACTGTAATGGTGTAACACACACACACACTCACACAGGACCCACTGTAATGGTGTAACACACACACACACACAGGTCCCACTGTAACGGTGTAACACACACACACACACTCACACAGGACCCACTGTAACGGTGTAACACACACACACACACACACGACCCACTGTAACGGTGTAACACACATACACACAGGACCCACTGTAACGGTGTAACACACATACACACACACACACACGACCCACTGTAATGGTGTAACACACACACAGAGGACCCACTGTAACGGTGTAACACACACACACACAGGATCCACTGTAACGGTGTAACACACACACACACAGGACCCACTGTAACGGTGTAACACACACACGACCCACTGTAACAGTGTAACACACACACACACACACACAGAGGACCCACTATAACGGTGTAACACACACACACACAGAGGACCCACTGTAACGGTGTAACACACACACACACACACACACAGGACCCACTGTAACGGTGTAACACACACACACACGACCCACTGTAACGGTGTAACACACACACAGGACCCACTGTAACGGTGTAACACACACGACCCACTGTAACGGTGTAACACACACACACAGAGGACCCACTGTAATGGTGTAACACACACACGCACACACACAGGACCCACTGTAACGGTGTAACACACACACACACACACACACACACACACACGACCCACTGTAACGGTGTAACACACACACACACACAGAGGACCCACTGTAATGGTGTAACACACACACGCACACACACAGGACCCACTGTAACGGTGTAACACACACACACACACACGACCCACTGTAACGGTGTAACACACACACACACACAGAGGACCCACTGTAATGGTGTAACACACACACACACACACACGACCCACTGTAACGGTGTAACACACACACACACACACACGACCCACTGTAACGGTGTAACACACACACACACACAGAGGACCCACTGTAACGGTGTAACACACACACACACACAGAGGACCCACTGTAACGGTGTAACACACACACACACACACAGGACCCACTATAACGGTGTAACACACACAGGACCCACTGTAACGGTGTAACACACACACAGAGGACCCACTGTAACGGTGTAACACACACACACACACACAGGACCCACTGTAATGGTGTAACACACACACACACACAGGACCCACTGTAACGGTGTAACACACACAGGACCCACTGTAACAGTGTAACACACACACACGACCCACTGTAACGGTGTAACACACACACACACAGGACCCACTGTAACGGTGTAACACACACACACACACACACAGGACCCACTGTAACGGTGTAACACACACACACACAGGACCCACTGTAACGGTGTAACACACACACACTCACACAGGACCCACTGTAACGGTGTAACACACACACACACAGAGGACCCACTGTAACGGTGTCTCACACACACACACACACACAGGACCCACTGTAACGGTGTAACAAACACACACACAGGACCCACTGTAACGGTGTAACACACACACACTCACACAGGACCCACTGTAACGGTGTCTCACACACACACAGGACCCACTGTAATGGTGTAACACACACACACACACAGGACCCACTGTAACGGTGTCTCACACACACACACACACACACAGGACCCACTGTAACGGTGTAACACACACACACACACACACAGGACCCACTGTAACGGTGTAACACACACACACACAGGACCCACTGTAACGGTGTAACACACACACACCCTCAAACACTCACACACGTACGTGCGTGTTTCCGTACCGGTGCAGAGTGTGCTAACTTACGGAGAATCCAGCCCAGAATGGGCAGGAGTGTCGGATCTTCGCTGAGTTAGTGATGGCCAGTGCAGCAAAGCTGACAGCGACGATCACTGAGCCGAGTGCAATCTGAGTGATCCCCAGGACTAACAGCAGCTGAGTCCGTGTTCGCTGCTCCCCAAGTCGGGACAGGCTCCGGGACATCCCTGGACTCAGGGACGGGATAGAGTCCGAAGAGACTGGCATATCCAGGGAGGGAGTCACATCCAGGGCAGTGGAATAAACGCGCTGAGCAGGGATTGGCAAGAGGAGTCAGTCTGGGGTATGGAGCCACTCGCAACCTGGGATACAGTGGGAGACAGTCATGGGGCATCTCCCACTTCCGAGAATTCCCGACAGGAAACGGCTGTCAGCATCCAGGGATCTGGAAAACTGCAGCTGGTTCATTGGATCAAGAAGAAAGCAAGGAAAGGGAAGGGAGGAAGAGTAAAGGGGCAGTGGGAGATAGAGAAGGGGGTGAGAAGGGGGGGAGAGAGAGAGGGGGAAGAGGGAGAGAAGGAGAGAGAGAGACAGACAGAAGGAGAGAGGAGAGGCAGAGAAAAGAAGGGGAAGGGGGAAGTGGAAACGGGGGTGGGGGGGAGAGAGGGAGGGGGTGTTGGAGAGAGGAGAGGTGTAGGGAGGGAGGGGGGTGTGGTGGTGTGTGTTAGGGGGGAGTGAGAGGGGTGTGGGGGGAGTGAGAGGGGTGTGGGGGAGCGAGAGGGGTGTGGTGAGAGTAAGAGGGGTGTGAGGGGAGAGAGAGAGGGGAGTGAGAGGGGTGTGTGGGGGAGAGAGAGGGGTGTGGGGGAGTGAGAGGGTTGTGGGGAGAGTGAGAGAGGTGTGGGGGATTGAGAGGGGTGTGGGGTGAATGAGAGGGGTGTGGGAAGAGTGAGAGGGGTGTGGGGGGAGTGAGAGGGGTGGGGGGGAGTGAGAGGGGTGTGGGGGGAGAGAGAGAGGGGTGTGGGGGAGAGAGAGGGGTGTGGGGAGAGTGAGAGAGGTGTGGGGGGAGTGAGAGGGGTGTGGGGGGAGTGAGAGGGGTGTGGGGGAGTGAGAGGGGTGAGGGGTGAGTGAGGGGGGTGTGGGGGGAGAGAGAGAGGGGTGTGGGGGATTGAGAGGGGTGTGGGGGAGTGAGAGGGGTGTGGGGGGAGTGAGAGGGGTGTGGGGTGAGTGAGAGGGGTGTGAGGGGTGTGGGTGGGGTGTGGGGGGAGTGAGAGGGGTGTGGGGGATTGAGAGGGGTGTGGGGGGAGTGAGAGGGGTGTGGGGGGAGTGAGAGGGGTGTGGGGTGAGTGAGAGGGGTGTGGGGGAGTGAGAGGGGTGTGGGGTGAGTGAGAGGGGTGTGGGTGGAGTGAGAGGGGTGTGGGGGAGAGAGAGAGGGGTGTGGGGGGTAGAGAGAGGGGGAATGGGGGGAGAGAGTGGGGGGGAGAGAGAGGGAGTGGAGAAGAGAGAGAGAGGGAGTGGAGGGGGAAGAGAGAGAGAGGGAGTGGAGGGGGAGTTGGGGGGAAGAGAGAGGGGGAGTGGGGGAGAGAGAGGGGGGAGTGGGGGAGAGAGAGAGAGGGGGAGTGGGGAAAGGGAGAGGGGTAGTGGGGGGGAAAGAGAGAGGGGGAGTGGGGGGAAGAGAGTGGGGAGAGAGAGAGGGGGAGTGGGGGGGAAAGAGAGAGGGGGAGTGGGGGGGAAACAGGGGGGGAGTGGGGGGGAAAAGAGAGTGGGAGAGTGGGGGGAAGAGAAAGAGAGGAAGTGAGGGGGGAGAGGGGGAGAGAGAGCAGGGGTGGACTGGGGGGGAGAGAGGGGTGAGGTAGAGAGAGGAGTGGGGGAGAGAGAGCGGTGGGGAGAGAGAGGGATGAGGGTGAGAGAGGGGTAAGGGAGAAAGTGGGGTGGGGTGAGGGAGAGAAAAGGGTGAGGGAGACAGAGGGGTGGGGTAGAGAAAGGGGTGGGGGAGAGAGAGGGGTGAGGGAGAGAGAGGGGTAAGGGAGAGAGAAGGGTGGGGTGAGGGAGAGAGAGGGATGAGGGAGAGAGGGATGTGGGGTGAGGGAGAGAGAGGGATGGGGTGAGGGAGGGAGAGGGGTGGGGTAGAGAGAGGGGTGGGTGGGGGAGAGAGAGAGATGGGTAGGGGAGAGAGAGAGGGGTGAGGGAAAGAGGGTGGAGAGAGAGAGAGTGGGGAAAGGGAATGGGGAGAGAGGGGGTGGGGAGTGAGGGAGAGAGAGGGGTGAGGAGAGAGAGGTGGGGAGTGATGGAGATAGAGGGGTGGGAGAGAGAGAGAGGGGCTGGAGAGAGAGGGGTGGGAGAGAGTGGGGGAAGAGAGAGAGAGGGGTGGGGGAAAGAGAGGGGAGAGATAGAGAGGGGTAGGGGAGAGAGAGGGTGGGGAAGAGAGAGGGGTGGGGGAAAGAGGGGGGAGAGAGAGGGGTAGGGGAAATAGAGGGGTAGGGGAATGGGGGGAGAGAGGGGTGTGGGAGAGAGTCGGGTGGGGGGGAGAGAGGGGTGGGGGAAAGAGGGGGGAGGTGGGGGAGAGAGAGAGGGGTGAGGGGAGAGAGAGAGAGGGGTAGGGGAGAGAGAGGGGCGGGAGAGAGAGGGGTGGGGAGAGAGAGGGGTGGGGGAAAGGGGGGGAGAGAGAGGGGGTGGGGGAGAGAGAGAGGGATGGGGGGAGAGAGAGGGGTGGGGAAAGGGGGGAGAGAGGGGGGAAGGGGAGAGAGATGGGTGGGGTCTTAGCGAGAGAGAGAGTGTCAGGGAAAAGGAAGAGGGGGAGGGGTTAGGGGAGGAGGTGTGAGAGAGGGAGTGGAAGGGGAGGGGGAATGAGAGGTGGTGAGGGGGAGGGGGATAAAGGGAGGGAGGGAAGGAGTGGTGGAGGAGGAGAGGGGTTGAGGGGGAGATGGGGAGAGGGATGGAAGGCAAGGGGTGGAGGGGGTAGGGAGGGGCTGGAAGGGGAGGAGGGGGAGAGGGAGGGGGAATAGAGTTGGAGGAGAGGTAAGGACGGAAAGTGATGGAGGAGAGGGGGGGGGAGGAAATCGGGGAGAGAGAGAGAGGGAGAAGTGGAGAGGAAGGGAGAGGGAGAGGGAAGGGGAGGGAGTCAGACAGGGAATGGATGGGAGGGAGAGAGGGAGGGAGGGAGAGAGGGGGAGAGAGGGAGGGAGAGAGGGAGAGAGGGAGGGAGAGAGGGAGGGAGAGAGGGAGGGAGGGAGAGAGGGAGGGAGGGAGAGAGGGAGGGAGAGAGGGAGAGAGGGAGGGAGGGAGAGAGGGATGGAGGGAGAGAGGGGGGAGAGAGGGAGGGAGGGAGAGAGGGGGGAGAGAGGGAGGGAGGGAGAGAGGAAGGGAGGGAGAGAGGGAGGGAGAGAGGGAGGGAGAGAGGAAGGGAGGGAGAGAGGGAGGGAGAGAGGGGAGGTAGCAAGAGCAAGTGACTGAAAGTAAGGACCTGAGGATTAGGAAGAAAAGGGGAGGGTGAGAGGACGGAGGAATGAGGAGGGAGGAGGAAGAGAAAAAAGGAGGAGGAAGGTGGGGGGGAGGGAGGGAGGGGTAAAAGGAGGTTGGGAGGAGGGGGAGGAGAAGGGGAGTGGTTGTGGGAGGGAGGAGGGTGGAGTTGAAGGTGAGAGGTGAGGGGAGTGGATGGTTGGGGATAGAAAGAAGGTTAGAGAGGGAGATGGAGGGAAGGTTAGAGAGGGAGATGGAGAGGTGAGAGAAGGAGATGGAGGGAAGTTGGAGAGGGAGATGGAGGGAAGGTTAGAGAGGCAGATGGAGAGGTGAGAGAAGGAGATGGAGGGAAGTTGGAGAGGGGGATGGAGGGAAGGTTAGAGAGGGAGATGGAGGGAAGGTTAGAGAGGCAGATGGAGAGGTGTGAGAAGGAGATGGAGGGAAGTTGGAGAGGGGGATGGAGGGAAGGTTAGAGAGGGAGATGGAGGGAAGGTTAGAGAGGCAGATGGAGAGGTGAGAGAAGGAGATGGAGGGAGGTTGGAGAGGGGGATGGAGGGAGGTTGGAGATGGGGATGGAGAGAGAGAGGGCGATGGAGAGAAAGTGGGAAAGAGAGTTGGAGAAGGAGATGGAGGGCGATGTGATGGAGGGTAATGAGGGGGATGGAAGGTGAGGGGGATGGAGGGTGAGGGGGATGGAGGGGGATGGAGGAGGAGGGTGATGGAAAGGGAGGGGGATGAGGGGGAGGGGAATGAGGGGGAGGGGGATAGAGGGAGAAAGAGAGGTAGGGTGATGGAGGGGGAGGGAGTGGGTGATGGAGGGGAGGGGGATGGAGGGGGAGGGGATGGAGGGAGAGGGTGAGAGAGGGTGATGGAGGGAGAGGGAGAGAGAGGGAGGGTGATGGAGGGGGAGAGGGATGGAGGAAGAGGGAGAGAGGGAGGGGTTGGATGGGGAGGGCAATGGAGGGGGAGGGGGATGGAGGGGAGAGGGATGGAGGGGGAGGGGGATGGAGTGGGAGGGGGATGGAGGGAGATGGGGGATGGAGGGGGAGGGCAATGGAGGGAGAGGGGGGTGGAGGGGAGGGAGATGGAGTGGGAGGGTGATGGAGGGAGGGGGGATGGAGGGGGTTGATGGAGGGTGAGGGTGATGGAGGGTGAGGGTGATGGAGGGTGAGGGGGATGAAGGGTGAGGGGGATGGAGAGTGAGGGGGATGGAGGGAGAGGGGGTGGAGGGGGAGGGGGATGGAGGGAGAGGGCGATGGAGGGGGAGGGCGATGGAGGGAGAGAGGGATGGAGGGAGAGGGGGAGGGGGATGGAGTGGGGGGGTGGAGGGAGAGGGTGAAGGAATGGGAGGGGGGTGGAGGGAGAGGGTGATGGGGTGGGAGGGGATAGAGGGAGAGGGGAATGGAGGGGGAGGGGGAGGGGGATGGAGTGGGGGGGGTGGAGGGAGAGGGTGAAGGAGTGGGAGGGGAATGGAGGGAGAGGGGGATGGAGGGGGGATGGGGGAGAGGGGGATGGAGCGGGAGGGGGATGGAGGGGGAGGGGGATAGAGGGAGAGGGGAATGGAAGAGGGGATGGGTGGAGAGGGGGATGGAGCGGGAGGGGGATGGAGAGGGAGGGGATAGAGGGAGAGGGGAATGGAGGAGGAGGGGGATGGAGGGAGAGGGGGATGGAGGGAGAGGGTGATGGAGGGAGAGGGGAATGGAGGGAGGGAGATGGAGGGAGAGGGGATGGAGGGGGGTATGGAGGGAGAGGGGGATGGAGGGAGGGGGGTTGGAGGAAGAGGGGTATGGAGGGAGGGGGGATGGAGGGGGAGGGGGATGGAGGGAGAGGGTGATGGAGGGGGGAATGGAGGGAGAGGGGCAGGGAGAGGGGGAGGGAGAGGGGGATGGAGGGAGAGGGGGATGGAGGGAGGAGGGGATGGAGGGTGGGATGGGGGAATGGAGGGGGAGGGGGATGGAGGGAGGGTGGATGGAGGGGGATGGAGGGTGAGGGTGATGGAGGGGGTGAGGGAGATGGAGGGTGAGGGTGATGGAAGGGGATGGAGGGAGGCGGTGATGGGGGGGTGATGGAGGGTGAGGGTGATGGAGGGTGGGTGATGGAGGATGAGGGTGATGGAGGGGGGAGGGGGGTGGATGGGTGGAAGGAGGGGGTGATGGAGGGGGGCTGATGGAGTGTGAGGGTGATGGAGGGAGGGGGGATGGAGTGTGAGGGTGATGGAGGGTGAGGGGGATGGAGGGAGGGGGTGATGGAGGGAGAGGGTGATGGAGGGATGGGGGATGGAGGGAGGGGGATGGAGGGTGAGGGTGATGGAGGGGGGGATGGAGGGTGGTGATTGAGGGTGAGGGTGATGGAGGGAGGGGGGATGGAGTGTGAGGGTGATGGAGGGTGAGGGGGATGGAGGGAGGGGGTGATGGAGGGAGAGGGTGATGGAGGGATGGGGATGGAGGGAGGGGGATGGAGGGTGAGGGGGATGGAGGGTGAGGGGGATGGAGGGTGAGGGGGATGGAGGGTGAGGGGGAGGGAGGGAGGGGTGATGGAGGGAGGGTGATGGAGGGAGGGGGTGATGGAGGGTGAGGGGGATGGAGGGAGGGGGTGATGGAGGGAGAGGGGGATGGAGGGAGGGGGAGGGAGGGAGGGGGTGATGGAGGGAGGGGGTGATGGAGGGTGAGGGGGATGGAGGGAGGGGGAGGGAGGGAGGGGGTGATGGAGGGTGAGGGGGGTGGAGGGAGGGGGCGATGGAGGGTGAGGGGGAGGGAGGGGGTGATGGAGGGTGAGGGGGATGGAGGGAGGGGGTGATGGAAGGTGAGGGGGAGGGAGGGAGGGGGTGATGGAGGGTGAGGGGGATGGAGGGAGGGGGAGATGGAGGGTGAGGGGGAGGGAGGGAGGGGGTGATGGAGGGTGAGGGGGATGGAGGGAGGGGGAGATGGAGGGTGAGGGGGATGGAGGGAGGGGGAGATGGAGGGTGAGGGGGAGGGAGGGAGGGGGTGATGGAGGGTGAGGGGGATGGAGGGAGGGGGAGATGGAGGGTGAGGGTGATGGAGGGAGGGGGCGATGGAGGGAGGGTGATGGAGGGAGGGGGAGGGAGGGAGGGGGTGATGGAGGGTGAGGGGGATGGAGGGAGGGGGTGATGGAGGGTGAGGGGGATGGAGGGAGGGAGAGGGAGGGAGGGGGAGATTGAGGGAGGGAGAGATGGAGGGTGAGGGTGAGGGGGAGGGAGGGTGAGGGGAGGGAGGGAGGGGGAGGTGGAGGGTGAGGTGGAGGGTGAGGGGGAGATGGAGGGTGAGGGTGATGGAGGGTGAGGGTGATGGAGGGTGAGGGGGATGGAGGGTGAGGGGGAGGGAGGGAGGGGGAGATGGAGGGAGGGAGGGGGAGATGGAGGGAGGGGGTGATGGAGGGTGAGGGGATGGAGGGAGAGGGTGATGGAGGGTGAGGGGGATGGAGGGAGGGGGTGATGGAGGGTGAGGGTGATGGAGGGAGGGGGAGGTGGAGGGTGAGGGGGAGGGAGGGAGGGGGTGATGGAGGGAGGGGGTGATGGAGGGAGGGAGGGGGAGGTGGAGCGGGACTGGGGGCTCAGGGATCTGTGTCAGTAACTCCCAGCGTCCGCAATGTTACGGCAAGATCGCCTTTGGGGAAATGCTGCTCCGGGTCTGCTCCCGGTCCCAGGCTCCGATCCGGGTCTGCTCCCGGTGTACTCCCGGTCCCAGGCTCCGATCCGGGTCTGCTCCCGGTCCCAGGCTCCGATCCGGGTCTGCTCCCGGTCCCAGGCTCCGATCCGGGTCTGCTCCCGGTGTACTCCCGGTCCCAGGCTCCCGATCCGGGTCTGCTCCCGGTGTACTCCCGGTCCCAGGCTCCCGATCCGGGTCTGCTCCCGGTGTACTCCCGGTCCCAGGCTCCCGATCCGGGTCTGCTCCCGGTGTACTCCCGGTCCCAGGCTCCCGATCCGGGTCTGCTCCCGGTGTACTCCCGGTCCCAGGCTCCGATCCGGGTCTGCTCCCGGTGTACTCCCGGTCCTGGTCTCGGACTGGGATGCTGCTCTGCTGCTGACGTAAAGGAGGCCGCTGTCTGTCAGAATGCGGGCAGGACCACTCCATCACAGGGAGGGAGGGAGGGAGAGAGGGGGAGAGGGAGAGGGAGAGGGATGTGGGGGAGAGAGAGAGAGGGAGAGGGAGAGGGATGTGGGGGAGAGAGAGGGGGAGAGGGAGAGGGATGTGGGGGCAGAGAGAGGGGGAGAGGGAGAGGGATGTGGGGGAGAGAGAGAGGGAGAGGGATGTGGGGGAGAGAGAGGGAGAGGGATGTGGGGGAGAGAGAGGGGGAGAGGGAGAGGGATGTGGGGGAGAGAGAGAGAGGGAGAGCGAGAGGGATGTGGGGGAGAGAGAGGGGGAGAGGGAGAGGGATGTGGGGGAGAGAGAGGGGGAGAGGGAGAGGGATGTGGGGGAGAGAGAGGGGGAGAGGGAGAGGGATGTGGGGGAGAGAGAGGGGGAGAGGGAGAGGGATGTGGGGGAGAGAGAGAGGGAGAGGGATGTGGGGGAGAGAGAGGGGGAGAGGGAGAGGGATGTGGGGGAGAGAGGGGGGGAGAGGGAGAGGGATGTGGGGGAGAGAGAGGGGGAGAGGAAGAGGGATGTGGGGGAGAGAGAGGGGGAGAGGGAGAGGGATGTGGGGGAGAGAGGGGGGGAGAGGGAGAGGGATGTGGGGGAGAGAGAGGGGGAGAGGGAGAGGGATGTGGGGGAGAGAGAGAGAGGGAGAGGGATGTGGGGGAGAGAGAGGGGGAGAGGGAGAGGGATGTGGGGGAGAGAGGGGGGGAGAGGGAGAGGGATGTGGGGGAGAGAGAGGGGGAGAGGGAGAGGGATGTGGGGGAGAGAGAGAGAGGGAGAGGGATGTGGGGGAGAGAGAGGGGGAGAGAGAGAGGGATGTGGGGGAGACAGAGGGGGAGAGGGATGTGGGGGAGAGAGAGGGTGAGGGAGGGAGGGATGTGGGGGAGAGAGAGGGGGAGAGGGAGAGGGATGTGGGGGAGAGAGAGGGGGAGAGGGAGAGGGATGTGGGGGAGAGAGAGAGAGGGAGAGGGATGTGGGGGAGAGAGGGGGGAGAGGGAGAGGGATGTGGGGGAGAGAGAGGGGGAGAGGGAGAGGGATGTGGGGGAGAGAGAGAGAGGGAGAGAGATGTGGGGGAGAGAGAGAGAGGGAGAGGGATGTGGGGGAGAGAGAGAGGGGGAGGGAAAGGGATGTGGGGGAGAGAGGGGGGAGAGGGAGAGGGATGTGGGGGAGAGAGAGAGGGAGAGGGATGTGGGGGAGAGAGAGGGGGAGAGGGAGAGGGATGTGGGGGAGAGAGAGGGGGAGAGGGAGAGGGATGTGGGGGAGAGAGGGGGGAGAGGGAGAGGGATGTGGGGGAGAGAGGGGGGAGAGGGAGAGGGATGTGGGGGAGAGGGGGGGAGAGGGAGAGGGATGTGGGGGAGAGAGAGAGGGAGAGGGATGTGGGGGAGAGAGAGGGGGAGAGGGAGAGGGATGTGGGGGAGAGAGAGGGGGAGAGGGAGAGGGATGTGGGGGAGAGAGAGAGAGGGAGAGAGATGTGGGGGCAGAGAGAGAGAGGGAGAGGGAGAGGGATGTGGGGGAGAGAGAGAGGGAGAGGGAGAGGGATGTGGGGGAGAGAGAGGGGGAGAGGGAGAGGGATGTGGGGGCAGAGAGAGGTGGAGAGGGAGAGGGATGTGGGGGAGAGAGAGGGGGAGAGGGAGAGGGATGTGGGGGAGAGAGAGAGAGGGAGAGAGATGTGGGGGTAGAGAGAGAGAGGGAGAGGGAGAGGGATGTGGGGGAGAGAGAGAGGGAGAGGGAGAGGGATGTGGGGGAGAGAGAGAGAGGGAGAGGGATGTGGGGGAGAGAGAGGGGGAGAGGGAGAGGGATGTGGGGGAGAGGGAGAGGGATGTGGGGGAGAGAGGGAGAGGGATGTGGGGGAGAGAGAGAGAAGGAGAGGGATGTGGGGGAGAGAGAGAGGGAGAGGGAGAGGGATGTGGGGGAGAGAGAGAGAGAGGGAGAGGGATGTGGGGGAGAGGGGGAGAGGGAGAGGGATGTAGGGGAGAGGGAGAGGGAGAGGGATGTGGGGGAGAGTGATGTGGGGGAGAGAGAGAGAGGGAGAGGGAGAGAGAGGGAGAGGGATGTGGGGAGAGAGAGAGGGGGAGAGGGAGGGGGATGTGGGGGAGAGAGAGGGAGAGGGATGTGGGGGAGAGAGAGAGAGGGAGAGGAAGAGGGATGTCGGGGAGAGTGAGAGAGGGAGAGGAATGTGGGGGAGAGAGAGAGAGGGAGAGGGAGAGGGATGTGGGGGAGAGAGAGGGGGAGAGGGAGAGGGATGTGGGGGAGATTGAGAGAGGGAGAGGGAGAGGGATGTGGGGGAGAGAGAGAGGGAGAGGGATGTGGGAGAGAGAGGGAGAGGGATGTGGGGGAGAGAGAGAGGGAGAGGGAAAGGGATGTGGGGGAGAGAGAGGGGGAGAGGGAGAGGGATGTGGGGAGAGAGAGAGGGAGAGGGAGAGGGATGTGGGGGAGAGGGAGAGGGATGTGGGGGAGAGAGAGGGGGAGAGGGAGAGGGATGTGGGGGAAAGAGAGAGAGGGAGAGGGAGAGGGATGTGGGGGAGAGAGAAAGGGAGAGGGAGAGGGATGTGGGGGAGAGAGAGGGGGAGAGGGAGAGGGATGTGGGGGAGAGAGAGGGGGAGAGGGAGAGGGATGTGGGGGAGAGAGAGGGGGAGAGGGAGAGTGATGTGGGGGAGAGAGAGGGGGAGAGGGATGTGGGGGAGAGAGAGGGGGAGAGAGAGGGGGAGAGGGATGTGGGGGAGAGAGAGGGGAGAGGGAGAGTGATGTGGGGGCAGAGAGAGAGGGAGGGAGAGAGAGATGTGGGGGAGAGAGAGATGTAGGTGAGAGAGGGAGGGAGAGAGAGATGTGGGTGAGGGAGGGATGTGGGTGAGGGAGGGAGGGAGGGAGGGATGTGGGTGAGGGAGGGAGGGATGTAGGTGAGGGAGGGAGGGAGGGATGTGGGTGAGGGAGGGAGGGAGAGAGAGAGGGATGTGGGTGAGGGAGGGAGGGAGAGGGATGTGGGTGATGGAGGGAGGGAGAGAGACAGAGGGATGTGGGAGAGAGAGAGAGAGAGATAGGGGTGAGGGAGGGAGGGAGAGAGAGGGATGTGGGAGAGGGAGGGAGGGAGAGACAGAGGGATGTGGGTGAGGGAGGGAGAGAGAGAGAGAGGGAAGTGGGTGAGAGAGGGAGGGTGAGAGAGAGGGATGTGGGTGAGGGAGGGAGAGAGAGAGAGGGAAGTGGGTGAGAGAGGGAGGGAGAGAGAGAGGGATGTGAGTGAGTGAGGAAGGGAGAGAGAGGAATGTGGGCAAATGAGGGAGAGAGAGAGAGGGGAATGTTGGTGAGGGAGAGAGGGAGAGAGAGAGAGATGTGGATGAGGGAGGGAGAGAGAGGGATGTGGGAGGGGGAGGGAGAGAGAGAGAGAGAGGAATGTGGGTGAGGGAGGGAGGGAGGGATGTGGGTAAGGGAGGGAGGGAGGGATGTGGGTAAGGGAGGGAGGGAGAGAGAGAGAGAGATGTGGGTGAGGGCGGGAGGGAGAGAGAGATATGGGTGAGGGAGGATGGGAGAGAGAGAGAGATGTGGGTGAGGGAGAGAGAGAGGGGGGTGCGGGTGAGAGAGGGAGGAAGAGAGAGAGATATGGGTGAGGGAGGGTGGAAGAGAGAGAGATGTGGGTGAGGGAGGGAGAGAGAGAGAGAGAGAGGGATGTGGGAGAGGGAGAGAGAGAGAGAGCGAGATGTGGGAGAGGGATGTGGGTGAGGGAGGGGGGAGACAGAGAGAGGAGGATGTGGGAGAGGGAGGGAGAGAGAGGGGGATATGGGTGGGGGGGAGGGGGATGTGAGGGGGGGAGGGGGTGATGTTGGTGGGTAGTGGAGGGGGGATGCGGGTGGGGGGAGGGGTTGATGTGGGTGGTGGAGGAGGGATGTGGGTGGGGAGGGGTTGATGTGGGTGGGGATGTGGGTGAGGGGGAGGGGGTGATGTGGGTGGGGAGGGGGGATGAAGGTGGGTGGCGGAGGGGGTGATGTGGGTGGAGGAGTGGGGATGTGGGTGGGGGTGATGTGGGTGGGGGACGGGGAGGAGGGGGTGATGTGGTTGGGGGAGGGTGTGTTGTGGGTGGGGGAGGGGGGGAGGGGTTGTGGGGGAGGCGGGGGAAGGGGTGTTGTGGGTGGGGGGGGAGGGGGTGATCTGGGTGGGGGAGGGGGGAAGGGGTTGTGGGGGAGGCGGGGGAAGGGGTGTTGTGGGTGGGGGGGTGACCTGGGTGGCGGAGGGGGTGATGTGGGTGGGGGAGTGGGGATGTGGGTGGGGGAGGGGGGAAGGGGTGTTGTGGGTGGGGAGGGGGGAAGGGGTTGTGGGGGAGGCGGGGAAAGGGTGTTGTGAGTGGGGAGGGGGGAAGGGGTAGTGGGGGAGGCGGGGGAAGGGGTGTTGTGAGTGGGGGGGTGACCTGGGTGGCGGAGGGGGTGATGTGGGTGGGGGAGTGGGGATGTGGGTGGGGGAGGGGGGAAGGGGTGTTGTGGGTGGGGGAGGGGGGAAGGGGTGTTGTGGGTGGGGAGGGGGGAAGGGGTAGTGGGGGAGGCGGGGGAAGGGGTGTTGTGAGTGGGGGGGTGACCTGGGTGGCGGAGGGGCTGATGTGGGTGGGGGAGTGGGGATGTGGGTGGGGGAGGGGGGAAGGGGTGTTGTGGGTGGGGGAGGGGGGAAGGGGTGTTGTGGGTGGGGAGGGGGGAAGGGGTAGTGGGGGAGGCGGGGGAAGGGGTGTTGTGAGTGGGGGGGGTGACCTGGGTGGCGGAGGGGGTGATGTGGGTGGGGGAGTGGGGATGTGGGTGGGGGAGGGGTTGTTGTGGGTGGGGGAGGGGGGAAGGGGTGTTGTGGGTGGGGGGGAGGGGGTGATCTGGGTGGGGGAGGGGGTCCCAGCGAGAATGCCAGAGTCACAGCAAGAGTCCGCTCTCTCAGAGTGCCACGCCTGGGGCCATCTGACCTGAGTTTCCTGTTACTGTGTCGGAAGGGGCCTGTTGTTTCTGTGCCATTCCCTTGGCAGCACATGGCCCACTGCCTTGGCAATACCACTGGGGCAGATAGGCCTCGAACCTAGGCTTCCTGGTTCAGAGGTAAGGACCCTACTACTGTACCAGAAGAGCCCTATGCAATCTGATAACCAGAAACAATATGTGCTCCTTGTGTGTTGTGATGGTTCGTGCCTGGTCCACCCTTTCACACAGCGTTTCCAAATACCCGGTGCAAAAACACATCGTCCCCTCCAAACCTCCTGCCTCCCAGTTAGTGATACCTCAGCCAAGGATTTTCCCATCTACTCCAATGGTCAGCTGGAAACTGAGAAACAAATTTGGTAAAAACAAGGACTGCAGATGCTGGAAACCAGAGTCTAGATTAGAGTGGTGCTGGAAAAGCACAGCAGGTCAGGCAGCATCCGAGGAGCAGGAAAATCGACATTTCGGGCAAAAACCCTCCATCAGGAATAGAGGACTTTTGCCCGAGATGTCAATTTTCCTGCTCCTTGGATGCTGTCCACTCTCTGAGAAACAAATTTGTCAGGGGATCTCAGTGACCTGTAAGAATAATAGGGTGGTAATGGTAGGGGATTTTAACTTTCCAAATACTGTATATACTGGGTCTGCCATTGTGGTATGAGCTTGGGTGGAGAGGAATTTAAGTGTGCACCAGAAAATGTTCTTGGTTAGATTACTTACAGTGTGGAAACAGGCCCTTCGGCCCAACAAGTCCACACCGACCCTCCGAAGAGAAACCCACCCAGACCCATTCCCCTACATTTACCCCTTCACCTAACACTACGGGCAATTTAGCATGGCCAATTCACCGGACCTGCACATCTTTGGACTGGGGGAGGAAACTGGAGCACCCGGAGGAAACCCATGCAGACACGGGGAGAATGTGCAAACTCCACACAGTTGCCCGAGGCGGGAATTGAACCCACCTCTTGTTCACGATGTGGACGTACCTACTAGAGAAGGAGCAAAACGTGACTTTCTCTTGGGAAATAAGGCAGGGCAGGTGACTAAGGTGTCAGTGGGGGAGCACTTTGGGACCAGTCACCATAATTCTATAACTTTGGAAAATAACAGATTGGATCTAAAAGTTAAAGTTCTAAATTGGAGCAAGGCCAATTTTGACGGTATTAGGCAAGAACTTTCAAAAGTTGATTAGAGGTGGATATTCACAGGGAAAGAGACAACTGGAAAATGGACAGCCTTCAATATAAAAGAGTTAATGGTAGCCCAGAGGCGGTATGATCTAGCTAGGGTGAAGGGCAAGGCTGGTGGGTGTAGGGAATGCTGGGTGACTACGGAAAGAGTAAAAGGGAATCGGAGTGCAACGTTTTTTTTACACAAGGGTGATGAGCATATGGAATGAGCTGTCTGCAGTAGAGGCAGGCACGTTAACAACATTTAAGAGGCATTTGGACAAATATGTGGATAGGAAAAGCTTAAAAGGATATGGGCCAAATGCAGGGGAATGGGGATAGCGTTGATGGACATTTTGGTCGGTATGGACCAGTTTGGGCCAAACGGCTTGTCTCCGTGCTGTCAGACTATGAACTGAGGTTCTGGTCATGAAAAAGGAAGCATAGGTCAGGTGTAATGATTCAGAGATGCCGGTGTTGGACTGGGGTGTACAAAGTTAAAAATCACACAACACCGGGTTATAGTCCAACAGGTTTAAGTGGAAACACACTAGCTTTCGGAGCGACGCTCCCTCATCAGGTGGTTGTAGATTGCGTGAATCCCGAAAGGAGCATAAGGGCAGTAGGAAAATATTTAAGAGGGAAATCAGGACGGCAAAAAGGGGACATGAGATAGCTTTAGCAAATACAGTTAAGGAGAATCCAAAGGGTTTTTACAAATACATTAAGGACAAAAGGGTAACTAGGGAGAGAATAGGGCTCCTCAAAGATCAGTAAGGCAGCCTTTGTGTAAAGCTGCAGGAGATGGAGGAGATACTAAATTAGTATTTTGCATCAGTGTTTACTGTGGAAAAGAATAGGAAAAATAGAGAACTCAGCGAAACAAATAATGATATCTTGAAAAGTGTCGATATTACAGAGGTGGTGGTGCTGGAAGTTATAAAACATATAAATGGTGGATAAATCCCCGGGACCTGATCAGGCGTACCCGAGAACTCTGTGGGAAGCTAGGGAAATGATTGCTGGGGCTCCTGCTGAGATATTTGTATCATCGATAGTCACAGGTGAGGTGCTGGAAGACTGGAGGTTGGCTAACATGTGTCACTGTTTAAGAAGGGCGGTAAGGAAAAGCCAGGGAACTATAGACCAGTGAGCCTGACCTCGGTGGTGGGGAAGTTGTTGGAGGGAATCCTGAGGGGCAGAATGTACATGTATTTGGAAAGGCAAGGACTGATTAGGGAGAGTCAACATGGCTTTGTGCGTGGGAAATTATCTCATTAACTCATCTGAGTTTTTTGAAGAAGTAACAAAGAGGATTGATGAGGGCAGAGCGGTAGATGTGATCTACATGGACTTCAGTAAGGCATTCAACAAGTTTCCCCATGGGAGACTGGTTAGCAAGGTTAGATCTCATGGAATACAGGGAGAACTAGCCATTTGGATACAGAACTGGCTCAAAGGTAGAAGACAGAGGGTGGTGGTGGAGGGTTGTTTTTCAGACTGGAGGCCTGTGACCAGTGGAGTGCCACAAGGATCAGTGCTGGGTCCACTACTTTGTCATAAACGTAAATGATTTGGATGTGTATATAAGAGGTATGATGAGCAAGTTTGCACATGACACCAAAATTGGACGCATAATGGACAGCGAAGAGTACAACAGGATCCTGATCGAATGGGCCAATGGGTTGAGGAGTGGTAGACGGGGTTTAATCAAGATAACCACGAGTGCTACATTTTGGAAAGACAAATCAGGATAGCACTTAAAACACCTAAAGTAAGGTTCTGGGGAATGTCGCTGAAATAAGAGACCTTGGAGTGTAGGTTCATAGCTCCTTGAAAGTGGAGTCACACGGGAAAGGATGGTGAAGACAGCATGTTTGCCTTTATTGGTCAGAGCATTGAGTACAGGAGCTAGGAGATCATGTGCGGCTGTACAGGACATTGGTTAGGCCACTTTCAATTCTGGTCTCCGTGCTATAGGAAGGATGTTATGAATCTTGGATGTTGCCAGGGTTGGAGGATCTGAGCTACAGGGAGAGGCTGAACAGGCTGGGGCTGTTTTCCCTGGAGTGTCGGAGGCTGAGGGGTGACCTTATAGAGATTTATAAAATCATGAGGGGCATGGATAGGTAAATAGTCGAGGTCTTTTCCCTGGGGTGGGGGAGTCCAAAACTAGAGGGCACAATTTTAAGGGGAGAGGGGAAAGATTTAAAAGGGCCATATGAGGCAACATTTTCACAGAGGGTGATGCATGTGTGGAATGAGCTGCCAGAAGATGTGGCCGAGGCTGATGCATTACAACATTTAAAAGGCATCTGGATGGGTATATGAATAAGGGTTTGGAGGGATATGGGCCGGGTGCTGGCAAATGGGACTAGATTCATTTAGGATATCTGGATGTGTTGGACCAAAGGATCTGTTTCAGTGCTGTACAACTCTGACCCTATCACCCTGTCTACACTCCTCATGGTCACGTACACATCAATCAGGTCCCTTCTCAGCCCCCAGGGAAAACAGTTCCACTCTGTCTCGTCTCCCTTCACAGCTGAATCACTCCAGGCCAGGTAGCACCCTGGTGAATGTCCTCTGCATCCCCTCCAGTGCAATCACACCCTTCCGACAGTACTGCACCCTGTACTCCAGCTGAGGTTATATAGGGCTCACTCTGTACAAGCTCCTTTACTCCTGTATTCAGACACGAGGCCAAGCTCATCATTCCTGGATCACATTCAGAATCCTCACCTGGAGGCAGACAGAGCGTGTGAGTGACTGTGGGTCTGTGCTTTTTTTGTGGGGGGGGGGGGAGGTCTATGTTAGGATGTGTCTGCGTGGGGCTTGTGAGTATGTGTGTGTGTAGGTGCATCTGTCTCGGAGTGTGTGTTTAGGGGTGTGTGTGTGTATGTGTGTGCGCGCATGGGACAGATGATGAGCTCGCTCCCACTGTGCTGCCCCTGGTCAGTGCTGCGTCGATGTGCTGCCCCTGGTCAGTGCTGGGTCGATGTGCTGCCCCTGGTCAGTGCTGTGTCGTTGTGCTGCCCCTGGTCAGTGCTGTGTTGTGCTGCTCCTGGTCAGTGCTGTGTCGTTGTGCTGCCCCTGGTCAGTGCTGTGTTGTGCTGCCCCTGGTCAGTGCTGTGTCGTTGTGCTGCCCCTGGTCAGTGCTGTGTCGATGTGCTGCCCCTGGTCAGTGCTGCGTCGATGTGCTGCCCCTGGTCAGTGCTGCGTCGATGTGCTGCCCCTGGTCAGTGCTGCGTCGTTGTGCTGCCCCTGGTCAGTGCTGGGTCGATGTGCTGTCCCTGGTCAGTGCTGGGTCGATGTGCTGCCCCTGGTCAGTGCTGCGTCGTTGTGCTGCCCCTGGTCAGTGCTGTGTTGTGCTGCCCCTGGTCAGTGCTGCGTCGTTGTGCTGCCCCTGGTCAGTGCTGTGTTGTGCTGCCCCTGGTCAGTGCTGCGTCGATGTGCTGCCCCTGGTCAGTGCTGCGTCTATGTGCTGCCCCTGGTCAGTGCTGCGTCGTTGTGCTGCCCCTGGTCAGTGCTGCGTCGATGTGCTGCCCCTGGTCAGTGCTGCGTCG
Source organism: Chiloscyllium plagiosum (assembly GCF_037043375.1). Lineage (NCBI taxonomy): Eukaryota > Metazoa > Chordata > Chondrichthyes > Orectolobiformes > Hemiscylliidae > Chiloscyllium > Chiloscyllium plagiosum. Next base: position 47,717,694 of record NW_028270188.1, read on the forward strand.
TTGTGCTGCCCCTGGTCAGTGCTGCGTCGATGTGCTGCCCCTGGTCAGTGCTGCGTCGATGTGCTGCCCCTGGTCAGTGCTGCGTCGTTGTGCTGCCCCTGGTCAGTGCTGTGTCGTTGTGCTGCCCCTGGTCAGTGCTGCGTCGTTGTGCTGTCCCTGGTCAGTGCTGTGTTGTGCTGCCCCTGGTCAGTGCTGTGTCGATGTGCTGCCCCTGGTCAGTGCTGCATCGATGTGCTGCCCCTGGTCAGTGCTGCGTCGTTGTGCTGCCCCTGGTCAGTGCTGTGTTGTGCTGCCCCTGGTCAGTGCTGTGTCGATGTGCTGCCCCTGGTCAGTGCTGCGTCGATGTGCTGCCCCTGGTCAGTGCTGCGTCGTTGTGCTGCCCCTGGTCAGTGCTGTGTCGATGTGCTGCCCCTGGTCAGTGCTGTGTTGTGCTGCCCCTGGTCAGTGCTGCGTCGTTGTGCTGCCCCTGGTCAGTGCTGCGTCGTTGTGCTGCCCCTGGTCAGTGCTGTGTCGATGTGCTGCCCCTGGTCAGTGCTGTGTTGTGCTGCCCCTGGTCAGTGCTGTGTTGTGCTGCCCCTGGTCAGTGCTGTGTCGTTGTGCTGCCCCTGGTCAGTGCTGCGTCGTTGTGCTGCCCCTGGTCAGTGCTGCGTCGTTGTGCTGCCCCTGGTCAGTGCTGCATCGATGTGCTGCCCCTGGTCAGTGCTGCGTCGTTGTGCTGCCCCTGGCCAGTGCTGTGTTGTGCTGCCATTGGTCAGTGCTGTGTTGTGCTGCCCCTGGTCAGTGCTGTGTCGTTGTGCTGCCCCTGGTCAGTGCTGCATCGATGTGCTGCCCCTGGTCAGTGCTGTGTCATTGTTTTGCCCCTGGTCAGTGCTGTGTTGTGCTGCCCCTGGTCAGTGCTGCGTCGATGTGCTGCCCCTGGTCAGTGCTGCATCGATGTGCTGCCCCTGGTCAGTGCTGCGTCGATGTGCTGCCCCTGGTCAGTGCTGCGTCGATGTGCTGCCCCTGGTCAGTGCTGTGTTGTGCTGCCCCTGGTCAGTGCTGCGTCGATGTGCTGCCCCTGGTCAGTGCTGCGTCGTTGTGCTGCCCCTGGTCAGTGCTGTGTTGTGCTGCCCCTGGTCAGTGCTGTGTCGATGTGCTGCCCCTGGTCAGTGCTGCGTCGTTGTGCTGCCCCTGGTCAGTGCTGTGTCGTTGTGCTGCCCCTGGTCAGTGCTGCGTCGTTGTGCTGCCCCTGGTCAGTGCTGTGTTGTGCTGCCCTTGGTCAGTGCTGTGCTGTGCTGCCCCTGGTCAGTGCTGTGTCGTTGTGCTGCCCCTGGTCAGTGCTGCATCGATGTGCTGCCCCTGGTCAGTGCTGTGTCATTGTTTTGCCCCTGGTCAGTGCTGTGTTGTGCTGCCCCTGGTCAGTGCTGTGTCGATGTGCTGCCCCTGGTCAGTGCTGCGTCGTTGTGCTGCCCCTGGTCAGTGCTGCGTCGTTGTGCTACCCCTGGTCAGTGCTGTGTTGTGCTGCCCCTGGTCAGTGCTGTGTCGTTGTGCTACCCCTGGTCAGTGCTGCGTCGTTGTGCTGCCCCTGGTCAGTGCTGTGTTGTGCTGCCCCTGGTCAGTGCTGTGTCGATGTGCTGCCCCTGGTCAGTGCTGCGTCGTTGTGCTGCCCCTGGTCAGTGCTGTGTTGTGCTGCCCCTGGTCAGTGCTGCGTTGATGTGCTGCCCCTGGTCAGTGCTGCGTCGATGTGCTGCCCCTGGTCAGTGCTGCGTCGTTGTGCTGCCCCTGGTCAGTGCTGCGTCGATGTGCTGCCCCTGGTCAGTGCTGCGTCGATGTGCTGCCCCTGGTCAGTGCTGCGTCGTTGTGCTGCCCCTGGTCAGTGCTGTGTTGTGCTGCCCCTGGTCAGTGCTGCGTCGTTGTGCTGCCCCTGGTCAGTGCTGTGTTGTGCTGCCCCTGGTCAGTGCTGTGTCGATGTGCTGCCCCTGGTCAGTGCTGTGTTGTGCTGCCCCTGGTCAGTGCTGTGTCGATGTGCTGCCCCTGGTCAGTGCTGCATCGATGTGCTGCCCCTGGTCAGTGCTGCGTCGTTGTGCTGCCCCTGGTCAGTGCTGTGTTGTGCTGCCCCTGGTCAGTGCTGCGTCGTTGTGCTGCCCCTGGTCAGTGCTGTGTTGTGCTGCCCCTGGTCAGTGCTGTGTCGATGTGCTGCCCCTGGTCAGTGCTGCGTCGATGTGCTGCCCCTGGTCAGTGCTGCGTCGTTGTGCTGCCCCTGGTCAGTGCTGTGTCGATGTGCTGCCCCTGGTCAGTGCTGTGTTGTGCTGCCCCTGGTCAGTGCTGTGTTGTGCTGCCCCTGGTCAGTGCTGTGTCGTTGTGCTGCCCCTGGTCAGTGCTGCGTCGTTGTGCTGCCCCTGGTCAGTGCTGCGTCGTTGTGCTGCCCCTGGTCAGTGCTGCATCGATGTGCTGCCCCTGGTCAGTGCTGCGTCGTTGTGCTGCCCCTGGCCAGTGCTGTGTTGTGCTGCCCTTGGTCAGTGCTGTGTTGTGCTGCCCCTGGTCAGTGCTGTGTCGTTGTGCTGCCCCTGGTCAGTGCTGCGTCGATGTGCTGCCCCTGGTCAGTGCTGCATCGATGTGCTGCCCCTGGTCAGTGCTGCGTCGATGTGCTGCCCCTGGTCAGTGCTGCGTCGATGTGCTGCCCCTGGTCAGTGCTGCGTCGATGTGCTGCCCCTGGTCAGTGCTGTGTTGTGCTGCCCCTGGTCAGTGCTGCGTCGATGTGCTGCCCCTGGTCAGTGCTGCGTCGTTGTGCTGCCCCTGGTCAGTGCTGTGTTGTGCTGCCCCTGGTCAGTGCTGTGTCGATGTGCTGCCCCTGGTCAGTGCTGCGTCGTTGTGCTGCCCCTGGTCAGTGCTGTGTCGTTGTGCTGCCCCTGGTCAGTGCTGCGTCGTTGTGCTGCCCCTGGTCAGTGCTGTGTTGTGCTGCCCTTGGTCAGTGCTGTGCTGTGCTGCCCCTGGTCAGTGCTGTGTCGTTGTGCTGCCCCTGGTCAGTGCTGCATCGATGTGCTGCCCCTGGTCAGTGCTGTGTCATTGTTTTGCCCCTGGTCAGTGCTGTGTTGTGCTGCCCCTGGTCAGTGCTGTGTCGATGTGCTGCCCCTGGTCAGTGCTGCGTCGTTGTGCTGCCCCTGGTCAGTGCTGCGTCGTTGTGCTGCCCCTGGTCAGTGCTGCGTCGTTGTGCTACCCCTGGTCAGTGCTGTGTTGTGCTGCCCCTGGTCAGTGCTGTGTCGTTGTGCTACCCCTGGTCAGTGCTGTGTTGTGCTGCCCCTGGTCAGTGCTGTGTCGATGTGCTGCCCCTGGTCAGTGCTGCGTCGTTGTGCTGCCCCTGGTCAGTGCTGCGTCGTTGTGCTGCCCCTGGTCAGTGCTGTGTTGTGCTGCCCCTGGTCAGTGCTGCGTTGATGTGCTGCCCCTGGTCAATGCTGCGTCGATGTGCTGCCCCTGGTCAGTGCTGCGTCGTTGTGCTGCCCCTGGTCAGTGCTGCGTCGATGTGCTGCCCCTGGTCAGTGCTGCATCGATGTGCTGCCCCTGGTCAGTGCTGCGTCGTTGTGCTGCCCCTGGTCAGTGCTGTGTCGTTGTGCTGCCCCTGGTCAGTGCTGCGTCGTTGTGCTGCCCCTGGTCAGTGCTGTGTTGTGCTGCCCCTGGTCAGTGCTGTGTCGATGTGCTGCCCCTGGTCAGTGCTGCATCGATGTGCTGCCCCTGGTCAGTGCTGCGTCGTTGTGCTGCCCCTGGTCAGTGCTGTGTTGTGCTGCCCCTGGTCAGTGCTGCGTCGTTGTGCTGCCCCTGCTCAGTGCTGTGTTGTGCTGCCCCTGGTCAGTGCTGTGTCGATGTGCTGCCCCTGGTCAGTGCTGCGTCGATGTGCTGCCCCTGGTCAGTGCTGCGTCGTTGTGCTGCCCCTGGTCAGTGCTGTGTCGATGTGCTGCCCCTGGTCAGTGCTGTGTTGTGCTGCCCCTGGTCAGTGCTGCGTCGTTGTGCTGCCCCTGGTCAGTGCTGCGTCGTTGTGCTGCCCCTGGTCAGTGCTGTGTCGATGTGCTGCCCCTGGTCAGTGCTGTGTTGTGCTGCCCCTGGTCAGTGCTGTGTTGTGCTGCCCCTGGTCAGTGCTGTGTCGTTGTGCTGCCCCTGGTCAGTGCTGCATCGATGTGCTGCCCCTGGTCAGTGCTGCGTCGTTGTGCTGCCCCTGGTCAGTGCTGTGTTGTGCTGCCCTTGGTCAGTGCTGTGTTGTGCTGCCCCTGGTCAGTGCTGCGTCGTTGTGCTGCCCCTGGTCAGTGCTGTGTCGTTGTGCTGCCCCTGGTCAGTGCTGCGTCGATGTGCTGCCCCTGGTCAGTGCTGCGTCGATGTGCTGCCCCTGGTCAGTGCTGTGTTGTGCTGCCCTTGGTCAGTGCTGTGTTGTGCTGCCCCTGGTCAGTGCTGCATCGTTGTGCTGCCCCTGGTCAGTGCTGTGTCGTTGTGCTGCCCCTGGTCAGTGCTGTGTTGTGCTGCCCCTGGTCAGTGCTGCGTCGATGTGCTGCCCCTGGTCAGTGCTGTGTCGTTGTGCTGCCCCTGGTCAGTGCTGCATCGATGTGCTGCCCCTGGTCAGTGCTGTGTCATTGTTTTGCCCCTGGTCAGTGCTGTGTTGTGCTGCCCCTGGTCAGTGCTGCGTCGATGTGCTGCCCCTGGTCAGTGCTGCATCGATGTGCTGCCCCTGGTCAGTGCTGCGTCGATGTGCTGCCCCTGGTCAGTGCTGCGTCGATGTGCTGCCCCTGGTCAGTGCTGTGTTGTGCTGCCCCTGGTCAGTGCTGCGTCGATGTGCTGCCCCTGGTCAGTGCTGCGTCGTTGTGCTGCCCCTGGTCAGTGCTGTGTTGTGCTGCCCCTGGTCAGTGCTGTGTCGATGTGCTGCCCCTGGTCAGTGCTGTGTCATTGTTTTGCCCCTGGTCAGTGCTGTGTTGTGCTGCCCCTGGTCAGTGCTGTGTCGATGTGCTGCCCCTGGTCAGTGCTGCGTCGTTGTGCTGCCCCTGGTCAGTGCTGTGTCGTTGTGCTGCCCCTGGTCAGTGCTGTGTTGTGCTGCCCCTGGTCAGTGCTGCGTCGATGTGCTGCCCCTGGTCAGTGCTGCGTCGATGTGCTGCCCCTGGTCAGTGCTGCGTCGATGTGCTGCCCCTGGTCAGTGCTGCGTCGTTGTGCTGCCCCTGGTCAGTGCTGCGTCGTTGTGCTGCCCCTGGTCAGTGCAGCGTCGTTGTGCTGCCCCTGGTCAGTGCTGTGTTGTGCTGCCCCTGGTCAGTGCTGGGTCGATGTGCTGCCCCTGGTCAGTGCTGCGTCGTTGTGCTGCCCCTGGTCAGTGCTGTGTTGTGCTGCCCCTGGTCAGTGCTGCGTCGTTGTGCTGCCCCTGGTCAGTGCTGTGTTGATGTGCTGCCCCTGGTCAGTGCTGCGTCGATGTGCTGCCCCTGGTCAGTGCTGCGTCGATGTGCTGCCCCTGGTCAGTGCTGTGTTGTGCTGCCCCTGGTCAGTGCTGCGTCGATGTGCTGCCCCTGGTCAGTGCTGCGTCGATGTGCTGCCCCTGGTCAGTGCTGTGTTGTGCTGCCCCTGGTCAGTGCTGTGTTGTGCTGCCCCTGGTCAGTGCTGCGTTGATGTGCTGCCCCTGGTCAGTGCTGCGTCGATGTGCTGCCCCTGGTCAGTGCTGCGTCGTTGTGCTGCCCCTGGTCAGTGCTGCGTCGATGTGCTGCCCCTGGTCAGTGCTGCGTCGATGTGCTGCCCCTGGTCAGTGCTGTGTTGTGCTGCCCCTGGTCAGTGCTGCGTCGTTGTGCTACCCCTGGTCAGTGCTGCGTCGATGTGCTGCCCCTGGTCAGTGCTGTGTCGATGTGCTGCCCCTGGTCAGTGCTGTGTCGATGTGCTGCCCCTGGTCAGTGCTGCGTCGTTGTGCTGCCCCTGGTCAGTGCTGCGTCGATGTGCTGCCCCTGGTCAGTGCTGCGTCGATGTGCTGCCCCTGGTCAGTGCTGGGTCGATGTGCTGTCCCTGGTCAGTGCTGGGTCGATGTGCTGCCCCTGGTCAGTGCTGCGTCGTTGTGCTGCCCCTGGTCAGTGCTGTGTTGTGCTGCCCCTGGTCAGTGCTGCGTCGATGTGCTGCCCCTGGTCAGTGCTGCGTCTATGTGCTGCCCCTGGTCAGTGCTGCGTCGATGTGCTGCCCCTGGTCAGTGCTGCGTCGTTGTGCTGCCCCTGGTCAGTGCTGCGTCGATGTGCTGCCCCTGGTCAGTGCTGCGTCGATGTGCTGCCCCTGGTCAGTGCTGCGTCGTTGTGCTGCCCCTGGTCAGTGCTGTGTCGTTGTGCTGCCCCTGGTCAGTGCTGCGTCGTTGTGCTGTCCCTGGTCAGTGCTGTGTTGTGCTGCCCCTGGTCAGTGCTGTGTCGATGTGCTGCCCCTGGTCAGTGCTGCATCGATGTGCTGCCCCTGGTCAGTGCTGCGTCGTTGTGCTGCCCCTGGTCAGTGCTGTGTTGTGCTGCCCCTGGTCAGTGCTGCGTCGTTGTGCTGCCCCTGGTCAGTGCTGTGTTGTGCTGCCCCTGGTCAGTGCTGTGTCGATGTGCTGCCCCTGGTCAGTGCTGCGTCGATGTGATGCCCCTGGTCAGTGCTGCGTCGTTGTGCTGCCCCTGGTCAGTGCTGTGTCGATGTGCTGCCCCTGGTCAGTGCTGTGTTGTGCTGCCCCTGGTCAGTGCTGTGTTGTGCTGCCCCTGGTCAGTGCTGTGTCGTTGTGCTGCCCCTGGTCAGTGCTGCGTCGTTGTGCTGCCCCTGGTCAGTGCTGCGTCGTTGTGCTGCCCCTGGCCAGTGCTGTGTTGTGCTGCCCTTGGTCAGTGCTGTGTTGTGCTGCCCCTGGCCAGTGCTGTGTTGTGCTGCCCTTGGTCAGTGCTGTGTTGTGCTGCCCCTGGTCAGTGCTGTGTCGTTGTGCTGCCCCTGGTCAGTGCTGCATCGATGTGCTGCCCCTGGTCAGTGCTGTGTCATTGTTTTGCCCCTGGTCAGTGCTGTGTTGTGCTGCCCCTGGTCAGTGCTGCGTCGATGTGCTGCCCCTGGTCAGTGCTGCATCGATGTGCTGCCCCTGGTCAGTGCTGCGTCGATGTGCTGCCCCTGGTCAGTGCTGCGTCGATGTGCTGCCCCTGGTCAGTGCTGTGTTGTGCTGCCCCTGGTCAGTGCTGCGTCGATGTGCTGCCCCTGGTCAGTGCTGCGTCGTTGTGCTGCCCCTGGTCAGTGCTGTGTTGTGCTGCCCCTGGTCAGTGCTGTGTCGATGTGCTGCCCCTGGTCAGTGCTGCGTCGTTGTGCTGCCCCTGGTCAGTGCTGCGTCGTTGTGCTGCCCCTGGTCAGTGCTGCGTCGTTGTGCTGCCCCTGGTCAGTGCTGTGTTGTGCTGCCCTTGGTCAGTGCTGTGCTGTGCTGCCCCTGGTCAGTGCTGTGTCGTTGTGCTGCCCCTGGTCAGTGCTGCATCGATGTGCTGCCCCTGGTCAGTGCTGTGTCATTGTTTTGCCCCTGGTCAGTGCTGTGTTGTGCTGCCCCTGGTCAGTGCTGTGTCGATGTGCTGCCCCTGGTCAGTGCTGCGTCGTTGTGCTGCCCCTGGTCAGTGCTGCGTCGTTGAGCTGCCCCTGGTCAGTGCTGCGTCGTTGTGCTACCCCTGGTCAGTGCTGTGTTGTGCTGCCCCTGGTCAGTGCTGTGTCGTTGTGCTACCCCTGGTCAGTGCTGCGTCGTTGTGCTGCCCCTGGTCAGTGCTGTGTTGTGCTGCCCCTGGTCAGTGCTGTGTCGATGTGCTGCCCCTGGTCAGTGCTGCGTCGTTGTGCTGCCCCTGGTCAGTGCTGCGTCGTTGTGCTGACCCTGGTCAGTGCTGTGTTGTGCTGCCCCTGGTCAGTGCTGCGTTGATGTGCTGCCCCTGGTCAGTGCTGCGTCGATGTGCTGCCCCTGGTCAGTGCTGCGTCGTTGTGCTGCCCCTGGTCAGTGCTGCGTCGATGTGCTGCCCCTGGTCAGTGCTGCGTCGATGTGCTGCCCCTGGTCAGTGCTGCGTCGTTGTGCTGCCCCTGGTCAGTGCTGTGTCGTTGTGCTGCCCCTGGTCAGTGCTGCGTCGTTGTGCTGCCCCTGGTCAGTGCTGTGTTGTGCTGCCCCTGGTCAGTGCTGTGTCGATGTGCTGCCCCTGGTCAGTGCTGCATCGATGTGCTGCCCCTGGTCAGTGCTGCGTCGTTGTGCTGCCCCTGGTCAGTGCTGTGTTGTGCTGCCCCTGGTCAGTGCTGCGTCGTTGTGCTGCCCCTGCTCAGTGCTGTGTTGTGCTGCCCCTGGTCAGTGCTGTGTCGATGTGCTGCCCCTGGTCAGTGCTGCGTCGATGTGCTGCCCCTGGTCAGTGCTGCGTCGTTGTGCTGCCCCTGGTCAGTGCTGTGTCGACGTGCTGCCCCTGGTCAGTGCTGTGTTGTGCTGCCCCTGGTCAGTGCTGCATCGTTGTGCTGCCCCTGGTCAGTGCTGCGTCGTTGTGCTGCCCCTGGTCAGTGCTGTGTCGATGTGCTGCCCCTGGTCAGTGCTGTGTTGTGCTGCCCCTGGTCAGTGCTGTGTCGTTGTGCTGCCCCTGGTCAGTGCTGCATCGATGTGCTGCCCCTGGTCAGTGCTGCGTCGTTGTGCTGCCCCTGGTCAGTGCTGTGTTGTGCTGCCCTTGGTCAGTGCTGTGTTGTGCTGCCCCTGGTCAGTGCTGCGTCGTTGTGCTGCCCCTGGTCAGTGCTGTGTCGTTGTGCTGCCCCTGGTCAGTGCTGCGTCGATGTGCTGCCCCTGGTCAGTGCTGCGTCGATGTGCTGCCCCTGGTCAGTGCTGTGTTGTGCTGCCCTTGGTCAGTGCTGTGTTGTGCTGCCCCTGGTCAGTGCTGCATCGTTGTGCTGCCCCTGGTCAGTGCTGTGTCGTTGTGCTGCCCCTGGTCAGTGCTGTGTTGTGCTGCCCCTGGTCAGTGCTGCGTCGATGTGCTGCCCCTGGTCAGTGCTGTGTCGTTGTGCTGCCCCTGGTCAGTGCTGCATCGATGTGCTGCCCCTGGTCAGTGCTGTGTCATTGTTTTGCCCCTGGTCAGTGCTGTGTTGTGCTGCCCCTGGTCAGTGCTGCGTCGATGTGCTGCCCCTGGTCAGTGCTGCATCGATGTGCTGCCCCTGGTCAGTGCTGCGTCGATGTGCTGCCCCTGGTCAGTGCTGTGTTGTGCTGCCCCTGGTCAGTGCTGCGTCGATGTGCTGCCCCTGGTCAGTGCTGCGTCGTTGTGCTGCCCCTGGTCAGTGCTGTGTTGTGCTGCCCCTGGTCAGTGCTGTGTCGATGTGCTGCCCCTGGTCAGTGCTGTGTCATTGTTTTGCCCCTGGTCAGTGCTGTGTTGTGCTGCCCCTGGTCAGTGCTGTGTCGATGTGCTGCCCCTGGTCAGTGCTGCGTCGTTGTGCTGCCCTTGGTCAGTGCTGTGTCGTTGTGCTGCCCCTGGTCAGTGCTGTGTTGAGCTGCCCCTGGTCAGTGCTGCGTCGATGTGCTGCCCCTGGTCAGTGCTGCGTCGATGTGCTGCCCCTGGTCAGTGTTGCGTCGATGTGCTGCCCCTGGTCAGTGCTGCGTCGTTGTGCTGCCCCTGGTCAGTGCTGCGTCGTTGTGCTGCCCCTGGTCAGTGCTGTGTTGTGCTGCCCCTGGTCAGTGCTGTGTCGATGTGCTGCCCCTGGTCAGTGCTGCGTCGTTGTGCTGCCCCTGGTCAGTGCTGTGTTGTGCTGCCCCTGGTCAGTGCTGCGTCGTTGTGCTGCCCCTGGTCAGTGCTGTGTTGTGCTGCCCCTGGTCAGTGCTGCGTCGATGTGCTGCCCCTGGTCAGTGCTGCGTCGATGTGCTGCCCCTGGTCAGTGCTGTGTTGTGCTGCCCCTGGTCAGTGCTGCGTCGATGTGCTGCCCCTGGTCAGTGCTGCGTCGATGTGCTGCCCCTGGTCAGTGCTGTGTTGTGCTGCCCCTGGTCAGTGCTGTGTTGTGCTGCCCCTGGTCAGTGCTGCGTTGATGTGCTGCCCCTGGTCAGTGCTGCGTCGATGTGCTGCCCCTGGTCAGTGCTGCGTCGTTGTGCTGCCCCTGGTCAGTGCTGCGTCGATGTGCTGCCCCTGGTCAGTGCTGCGTCGATGTGCTGCCCCTGGTCAGTGCTGCGTCGTTGTGCTGCCCCTGGTCAGTGCTGTGTTGTGCTGCCCCTGGTCAGTGCTGCGTCGTTGTGCTACCCCTGGTCAGTGCTGCGTCGATGTGCTGCCCCTGGTCAGTGCGGTGTCGATGTGCTGCCCCTGGTCAGTGCTGTGTCGATGTGCTGCCCCTGGTCAGTGCCGCGTCGTTGTGCTGCCCCTGGTCAGTGCTGCGTCGATGTGCTGCCCCTGGTCAGTGCTGCGTCGATGTGCTGCCCCTGGTCAGTGCTGGGTCGATGTGCTGTCCCTGGTCAGTGCTGGGTCGATGTGCTGCCCCTGGTCAGTGCTGCGTCGTTGTGCTGCCCCTGGTCAGTGCTGTGTTGTGCTGCCCCTGGTCAGTGCTGCGTCGATGTGCTGCCCCTGGTCAGTGCTGCGTCTATGTGCTGCCCCTGGTCAGTGCTGCGTCGATGTGCTGCCCCTGGTCAGTGCTGCGTCGATGTGCTGCCCCTGGTCAGTGCTGCGTCGATGTGCTGCCCCTGGTCAGTGCTGCGTCGATGTGCTGCCCCTGGTCAGTGCTGCGTCGTTGTGCTGCCCCTGGTCAGTGCTGTGTCGTTGTGCTGCCCCTGGTCAGTGCTGCGTCGTTGTGCTGTCCCTGGTCAGTGCTGTGTTGTGCTGCCCCTGGTCAGTGCTGTGTCGATGTGCTGCCCCTGGTCAGTGCTGCATCGATGTGCTGCCCCTGGTCAGTGCTGGGTCGTTGTGCTGCCCCTGGTCAGTGCTGTGTTGTGCTGCCCCTGGTCAGTGCTGCGTCGTTGTGCTGCCCCTGGTCAGTGCTGTGTTGTGCTGCCCCTGGTCAGTGCTGTGTCGATGTGCTGCCCCTGGTCAGTGCTGCGTCGATGTGCTGCCCCTGGTCAGTGCTGCGTCGTTGTGCTGCCCCTGGTCAGTGCTGTGTCGATGTGCTGCCCCTGGTCAGTGCTGTGTTGTGCTGCCCCTGGTCAGTGCTGCGTCGTTGTGCTGCCCCTGGTCAGTGCTGCGTCGTTGTGCTGCCCCTGGTCAGTGCTGTGTCGATGTGCTGCCCCTGGTCAGTGCTGTGTTGTGCTGCCCCTGGTCAGTGCTGTGTTGTGCTGCCCCTGGTCAGTGCTGTGTCGTTGTGCTGCCCCTGGTCAGTGCTGCGTCGTTGTGCTGCCCCTGGTCAGTGCTGCGTCGTTGTGCTGCCCCTGGTCAGTGCTGCATCGATGTGCTGCCCCTGGTCAGTGCTGCGTCGTTGTGCTGCCCCTGGCCAGTGCTGTGTTGTGCTGCCCTTGGTCAGTGCTGTGTTGTGCTGCCCCTGGTCAGTGCTGTGTCGTTGTGCTGCCCCTGGTCAGTGCTGCATCGATGTGCTGCCCCTGGTCAGTGCTGTGTCATTGTTTTGCCCCTGGTCAGTGCTGTGTTGTGCTGCCCCTGGTCAGTGCTGCGCCGATGTGCTGCCCCTGGTCAGTGCTGTGTTGATGTGCTGCCCCTGGTCAGTGCTGCGTCGATGTGCTGCCCCTGGTCAGTGCTGTGTCGATGTGCTGCCCCTGGTCAGTGCTGTGTTGTGCTGCCCCTGGTCAGTGCTGCGTCGTTGTGCTGCCCCTGGTCAGTGCTGTGTTGATGTGCTGCCCCTGGTCAGTGCTGCGTCGATGTGCTGCCCCTGGTCAGTGCTGTGTCGATGTGCTGCCCCTGGTCAGTGCTGTGTTGTGCTGCCCCTGGTCAGTGCTGCGTCGGTGTGCTGCCCCTGGTCAGTGCTGCGTCGATGTGCTGCCCCTGGTCAGTGCTGCATCGATGTGCTGCCCCTGGTCAGTGCTGCGTCGATGTGCTGCCCCTGGTCAGTGCTGCGTCGATGTGCTGCCCCTGGTCAGTGCTGTGTTGTGCTGCCCCTGGTCAGTGCTGCGTCGATGTGCTGCCCCTGGTCAGTGCTGCGTCGTTGTGCTGCCCCTGGTCAGTGCTGTGTTGTGCTGCCCCTGGTCAGTGCTGTGTCGATGTGCTGCCCCTGGTCAGTGCTGCGTCGTTGTGCTGCCCCTGGTCAGTGCTGTGTCGTTGTACTGCCCCTGGTCAGTGCTGCGTCGTTGTGCTGCCCCTGGTCAGTGCTGTGTTGTGCTGCCCTTGGTCAGTGCTGTGCTGTGCTGCCCCTGGTCAGTGCTGTGTCGTTGTGCTGCCCCTGGTCAGTGCTGCATCGATGTGCTGCCCCTGGTCAGTGCTGTGTCATTGTTTTGCCCCTGGTCAATGCTGTGTTGTGCTGCCCCTGGTCAGTGCTGTGTCGATGTGCTGCCCCTGGTCAGTGCTGCGTCGTTGTGCTGCCCCTTGTCAGTGCTGCGTCGTTGTGCTGCCCCTGGTCAGCGCTGCGTCGTTGTGCTACCCCTGGTCAGTGCTGTGTTGTGCTGCCCCTGGTCAGTGCTGTGTCGTTGTGCTACCCCTGGTCAGTGCTGCGTCGTTGTGCTGCCCCTGGTCAGTGCTGTGTTGTGCTGCCCCTGGTCAGTGCTGTGTCGATGTGCTGCCCCTGGTCAGTGCTGCGTCGTTGTGCTGCCCCTGGTCAGTGCTGCGTCGTTGTGCTGCCCCTGGTCAGTGCTGTGTTGTGCTGCCCCTGGTCAGTGCTGCGTTGATGTGCTGCCCCTGGTCAGTGCTGCGTCGATGTGCTGCCCCTGGTCAGTGCTGCGTCGTTGTGCTGCCCCTGGTCAGTGCTGCGTCGATGTGCTGCCCCTGGTCAGTGCTGCGTCGATGTGCTGCCCCTGGTCAGTGCTGCGTCGTTGTGCTGCCCCTGGTCAGTGCTATGTCGTTGTGCTGCCCCTGGTCAGTGCTGTGTCGTTGTGCTGCCCCTGGTCAGTGCTGTGTTGTGCTGCCCCTGGTCAGTGCTGTGTCGATGTGCTGCCCCTGGTCAGTGCTGCATCGATGTGCTGCCCCTGGTCAGTGCTGCGTCGTTGTGCTGCCCCTGGTCAGTGCTGTGTTGTGCTGCCCCTGGTCAGTGCTGCGTCGTTGTGCTGCCCCTGCTCAGTGCTGTGTTGTGCTGCCCCTGGTCAGTGCTGCGTCGATGTGCTGCCCCTGGTCAGTGCTGCGTCGATGTGCTGCCCCTGGTCAGTGCTGCGTCGTTGTGCTGCCCCTGGTCAGTGCTGCGTCGATGTGCTGCCCCTGGTCAGTGCTGCGTCGATGTGCTGCCCCTGGTCAGTGCTGCGTCGTTGTGCTGCCCCTGGTCAGTGCTATGTCGTTGTGCTGCCCCTGGTCAGTGCTGTGTCGTTGTGCTGCCCCTGGTCAGTGCTGTGTTGTGCTGCCCCTGGTCAGTGCTGTGTCGATGTGCTGCCCCTGGTCAGTGCTGCATCGATGTGCTGCCCCTGGTCAGTGCTGCGTCGTTGTGCTGCCCCTGGTCAGTGCTGTGTTGTGCTGCCCCTGGTCAGTGCTGCGTCGTTGTGCTGCCCCTGCTCAGTGCTGTGTTGTGCTGCCCCTGGTCAGTGCTGCGTCGATGTGCTGCCCCTGGTCAGTGCTGCGTCGATGTGCTGCCCCTGGTCAGTGCTGCGTCGTTGTGCTGCCCCTGGTCAGTGCTGTGTCGATGTGCTGCCCCTGGTCAGTGCTGTGTTGTGCTGCCCCTGGTCAGTGCTGCATCGTTGTGCTGCCCCTGGTCAGTGCTGCGTCGTTGTGCTGCCCCTGGTCAGTGCTGTGTCGATGTGCTGCCCCTGGTCAGTGCTGTGTTGTGCTGCCCCTGGTCAGTGCTGTGTCGATGTGCTGCCCCTGGTCAGTGCTGCGTCGTTGTGCTGCCCCTTGTCAGTGCTGCGTCGTTGTGCTGCCCCTGGTCAGTGCTGCGTCGTTGTGCTACCCCTGGTCAGTGCTGTGTTGTGCTGCCCCTGGTCAGTGCTGTGTCGTTGTGCTACCCCTGGTCAGTGCTGCGTCGTTGTGCTGCCCCTGGTCAGTGCTGTGTTGTGCTGCCCCTGGTCAGTGCTGTGTCGATGTGCTGCCCCTGGTCAGTGCTGCGTCGTTGTGCTGCCCCTGGTCAGTGCTGCGTCGTTGTGCTGCCCCTGGTCAGTGCTGTGTTGTGCTGCCCCTGGTCAGTGCTGCGTTGATGTGCTGCCCCTGGTCAGTGCTGCGTCGATGTGCTGCCCCTGGTCAGTGCTGCGTCGTTGTGCTGCCCCTGGTCCGTGCTGCGTCGATGTGCTGCCCCTGGTCAGTGCTGCGTCGATGTGCTGCCCCTGGTCAGTGCTGCGTCGTTGTGCTGCCCCTGGTCAGTGCTGTGTCGTTGTGCTGCCCCTGGTCAGTGCTGCGTCGTTGTGCTGCCCCTGGTCAGTGCTGTGTTGTGCTGCCCCTGGTCAGTGCTGTGTCGATGTGCTGCCCCTGGTCAGTGCTGCATCGATGTGCTGCCCCTGGTCAGTGCTGCGTCGTTGTGCTGCCCCTGGTCAGTGCTGTGTTGTGCTGCCCCTGGTCAGTGCTGCGTCGTTGTGCTGCCCCTGCTCAGTGCTGTGTTGTGCTGCCCCTGGTCAGTGCTGCGTCGATGTGCTGCCCCTGGTCAGTGCTGCGTCGATGTGCTGCCCCTGGTCAGTGCTGCGTCGTTGTGCTGCCCCTGGTCAGTGCTGTGTCGATGTGCTGCCCCTGGTCAGTGCTGTGTTGTGCTGCCCCTGGTCAGTGCTGCATCGTTGTGCTGCCCCTGGTCAGTGCTGCGTCGTTGTGCTGCCCCTGGTCAGTGCTGTGTCGATGTGCTGCCCCTGGTCAGTGCTGTGTTGTGCTGCCCCTGGTCAGTGCTGTGTTGTGCTGCCCCTGGTCAGTGCTGTGTCGTTGTGCTGCCCCTGGTCAGTGCTGCATCGATGTGCTGCCCCTGGTCAGTGCTGCGTCGTTGTGCTGCCCCTGGTCAGTGCTGTGTTGTGCTGCCCTTGGTCAGTGCTGTTTTGTGCTGCCCCTGGTCAGTGCTGCGTCGTTGTGCTGCCCCTGGTCAGTGCTGCGTCGTTGTGCTGCCCCTGGTCAGTGCTGCGTCGATGTGCTGCCCCTGGTCAGTGCTGCGTCGATGTGCTGCCCCTGGTCAGTGCTGTGTTGTGCTGCCCTTGGTCAGTGCTGTGTTGTGCTGCCCCTGGTCAGTGCTGCATCGTTGTGCTGCCCCTGGTCAGTGCTGTGTCGTTGTGCTGCCCCTGGTCAGTGCTGTGTTGTGCTGCCCCTGGTCAGTGCTGCGTCGATGTGCTGCCCCTGGTCAGTGCTGTGTCGTTGTGCTGCCCCTGGTCAGTGCTGCATCGTTGTGCTGCCCCTGGTCAGTGCTGTGTCGTTGTGCTGCCCCTGGTCAGTGCTGTGTTGTGCTGCCCCTGGTCAGTGCTGCGTCGTTGTGCTGCCTCTGGTCAGTGCTGTGTCGTTGTGCTGCCCCTGGTCAGTGCTGCGTCGATGTGCTGCCCCTGGTCAGTGCTGCGTCGATGTGCTGCCCCTGGTCAGTGCTGTGTCGTTGTGCTGCCCCTGGTCAGTGCTGCATCGATGTGCTGCCCCTGGTCAGTGCTGTGTCATTGTTTTGCCCCTGGTCAGTGCTGTGTTGTGCTGCCCCTGGTCAGTGCTGTGTCGATGTGCTGCCCCTGGTCAGTGCTGCGTCGTTGTGCTGCCCCTGGTCAGTGCTGTGTTGTGCTGCCCTTGGTCAGTGCTGTGTTGTGCTGCCCCTGGTCAGTGCTGCGTCGTTGTGCTGCCCCTGGTCAGTGCTGCGTCGTTGTGCTGCCCCTGGTCAGTGCTGCGTCGATGTGCTGCCCCTGGTCAGTGCTGCGTCGATGTGCTGCCCCTGGTCAGTGCTGTGTCGTTGTGCTGCCCCTGGTCAGTGCTGCATCGATGTGCTGCCCCTGGTCAGTGCTGTGTCATTGTTTTGCCCCTGGTCAGTGCTGTGTTGTGCTGCCCCTGGTCAGTGCTGCGTCGATGTGCTGCCCCTGGTCAGTGCTGCATCGATGTGTTGCCCCTGGTCAGTGCTGCGTCGATGTGCTGCCCCTGGTCAGTGCTGCGTCGATGTGCTGCCCCTGGTCAGTGCTGTGTTGTGCTGCCCCTGGTCAGTGCTGCGTCGATGTGCTGCCCCTGGTCAGTGCTGCGTCGTTGTGCTGCCCCTGGTCAGTGCTGTGTTGTGCTGCCCCTGGTCAGTGCTGTGTCGATGTGCTGCCCCTGGTCAGTGCTGTGTCATTGTTTTGCCCCTGGTCAGTGCTGTGTTGTGCTGCCCCTGGTCAGTGCTGTGTCGATGTGCTGCCCCTGGTCAGTGCTGCGTCGTTGTGCTGCCCCTGGTCAGTGCTGTGTCGTTGTGCTGCCCCTGGTCAGTGCTGTGTTGTGCTGCCCCTGGTCAGTGCTGCGTCGATGTGCTGCCCCTGGTCAGTGCTGCGTCGATGTGCTGCCCCTGGTCAGTGCTGTGTTGTGCTGCCCCTGGTCAGTGCTGCGTCGATGTGCTGCCCCTGGTCAGTGCTGCGTCGTTGTGCTGCCCCTGGTCAGTGCTGTGGTGTTGTGCTGCCCCTGGTCAGTGCTGCGTCGATGTGCTGCCCCTGGTCAGTGCTGCGTCGATGTGCTGCCCCTGGTCAGTGCTGCGTCGATGTGCTGCCCCTGGTCAGTGCTGCGTCGTTGTGCTGCCCCTGGTCAGTGCTGCGTCGTTGTGCTGCCCCTGGTCAGTGCTGCGTCGTTGTGCTGCCCCTGGTCAGTGCTGTGTTGTGCTGCCCCTGGTCAGTGCTGCGTCGATGTGCTGCCCCTGGTCAGTGCTGCGTCGATGTGCTGCCCCTGGTCAGTGCTGTGTTGTGCTGCCCCTGGTCAGTGCTGCGTCGATGTGCTGCCCCTGGTCAGTGCTGCGTCGATGTGCTGCCCCTGGTCAGTGCTGTGTTGTGCTGCCCCTGGTCAGTGCTGTGTTGTGCTGCCCCTGGTCAGTGCTGCGTTGATGTGCTGCCCCTGGTCAGTGCTGTGTCGATGTGCTGCCCCTGGTCAGTGCTGCGTCGTTGTGCTGCCCCTGGTCAGTGCTGCGTCGATGTGCTGCCCCTGGTCAGTTACTCGTCGATGTGCTGCCCCTGGTCAGTGCTGCGTCGTTGTGCTGCCCCTGGTCAGTGCTGTGTTGTGCTGCCCCTGGTCAGTGCTGCGTCGTTGTGCTACCCCTGGTCAGTGCTGCGTCGATGTGCTGCCCCTGGTCAGTGCTGTGTCGATGTGCTGCCCCTGGTCAGTGCTGTGTCGATGTGCTGCCCCTGGTCAGTGCTGCGTCGTTGTGCTGCCCCTGGTCAGTGCTGCGTCGATGTGCTGCCCCTGGTCAGTGCTGCGTCGATGTGCTGCCCCTGGTCAGTGCTGCGTCGATGTGCTGCCCCTGGTCAGTGCTGCGTCGTTGTGCTGCCCCTGGTCAGTGCTGTGTTGTGCTGCCCCTGGTCAGTGCTGCGTCGTTGTGCTACCCCTGGTCAGTGCTGCGTCGATGTGCTGCCCCTGGTCAGTGCTGTGTCGTTGTGCTGCCCCTGGTCAGTGCTGCGTCGTTGTGCTGCCCCTGGTCAGTGCTGCGTCGTTGTGCTGCCCCTGGTCAGTGCTGCGTCGTTGTGCTGCCCCTGGTCAGTGCTGCGTCGTTGTGCTGCCCCTGGTCAGTGCTGTGTTGTGCTGCCCCTGGTCAGTGCTGTGTTGTGCTACCCCTGGTCAGTGCTGCGTCGATGTGCTGCCCCTGGTCAGTGCTGTGTCGATGTGCTGCCCCTGGTCAGTGCTGTGTCGTTGTGCTGCCCCTGGTCAGTGCTGCGTCGATGTGCTGCCCCTGGTCAGTGCTGTGTTGTGCTGCCCCTGGTCAGTGCTGCGTTGTCCTCCTCCATCGACAGGGCTTGAGGGGCAATTGGGAGGAAGCCATGACTCTCTGATTTGGCCCAGCCGTTTCCCCAGTCGCCAACATCCACCCCAGCTCCCCCCCCCCCCCCCCAGCAAAGGGGAGCACAGCGAACTGCAACTGACTATCAGAAATCCTTCAGCATTGTGACTAACCTGATCCCAACTACAACCTGAACTCGGGGGGCAAAGGTGTCCCCCTTCCAGGGGAGCAGGCAAACAGAGAGCAAACATGGGGAGGGGCGAGGAAAGGCGAGCTGTCCTTGCACACACACAGTTTACACAGCGGGCAGCAGGAAGTTGATTGTAAATGGATTGCAGTTTGAAAAGGGATGAGACTCCCCAGTGACCAGCAAGCACTCCATTAACTGAAGTACTCTCCCTGGCTGCTGCCCATCCAGCAGCCCATTAACAAGCTGCTGGCTAAAGTGGCTCGGTGAGGATTCACCTGGGATAGGCTCCCGTGTCTGTGCCAAGACAGCTTCACAAGTTTAATGGGTCCCCGCTATCTCCCCTCCTCTCCCACAGCCAGTTGCCTTCCTCAGAAAGCAGCCCTGGGTTACTACAGAAAGCACAAAAGAGATATTCCACACTGACAGGTCACTGAGCTGTCCTCCCAGGAGAGAGAGAGAGAGAGACTAACTGGGCTGGGGGTTAGAGTCAGGGCCAAGGGGAATCAGGCATACAGGAACAGAGCTTGACTGACATGGAGGAATTGATGCAAGGTTTTATGGAACACAGGACAGAGAAGGGACAGGCAGGAAGATAGTGAGAGAAACAGACTGAGACGGCGATCTGGTTCCATTTAATTTAATTGTACACAGTACTTTAAAATGTACAGTCTCCATAATGACAGGAAAGGCAGTGTCAAATCTTATAAACCACCCTCCCCCGCCCACACTGGGGAAATCAGGAATACTGAGCTCCCATTTACCACCCGCCAGACATTGCTCACTCCCGGGATCACAACCTACATTAGGCAGCATGAATCAACACAGCAACTATCCTGATGCCCCACCCAGTTAACCAGCCACCTACAGGCTACGGAGGGACACGAGGGGAGGGCAACTGACACCAACCAGATGCCAGTGCAAGGTGAGGCAGATGGAAAGTAGCAAGGGCCAGACAATTCAGATCCTGTCCTCATCTGTTACTGCTTCCTCAGGCAAAGGGGGTAGGGTAGGTGGGAGGAGGGCTGTGGGGCTGTAAGGAGGGAGGTAGGTAGGGAAGGGAGCAGGGCGGTGAGGGACGGAGGGAGAAAGTGGAGTGGGGCAGTGAGGGAGGGAGGAGAGGGGAGCAGAGAAGGGAGGGAGGAAGAGAGAGAGAGGGGAGCGGGGCGGTGAGGGAGGGAGGGGAGCGGGGAGGGAGGGAAAGAGGGAAGCAGGGCGGTGAGGGAGGGAGAGAGGGGAGGGAGGGAAAGAGGGAAGCAGGGTGGTGAGGGAGGGAGGGAGGGGAGTGGGGGGGTGAGGGAGGGAGGGAAGCAGGGCGGTGAGGGAGGGAAGTGGGGAGGGAGGGAAAGAGGGAAGCAGGGTGGTGAGGGAGGGAGGGAGGGGAGTGGGGGGGGGTGAGGGAGGGAGGGGAGCGGGGAGGGAGGGAAAAAGGGAAGCAGGGCGGTGAGGGAGGGAGGGAGGGGAGTGGGGGGGTGAGGGAGGGAGGGAGGGGAGTGGGGGGTGAGGGAGGGAGGGAAGCAGGGCAGTGAGGGAGGGAAGTGGGGAGGGAGGGAAATAGGGAAGCAGGGCGATGAGGGAGGGAGGGGGGGGAGTGGGGAGGGAGGGAAATAGGGAAGCAGGGCGATGAGGGAGGGAGGGAGGGAGGGAGGGGAGGGGGGGAGGGAGGGAGGGAGGGAAGCAGGGCGGTGAGGGACGGAGGGAGGGGAGGGGAGGGGAGCAGACTGGTAAGGGGGTAGTGTCAGACTGACTTGATAACTGGAGCAACGGCATTGGATCAGCTGGCTAAGCCTTATTATTTAAATCAACGACACAGCTGACCTTCCAATTTATTGGAGTCTATGAAAGAAAAACATCGCTCCAATTGCCAGAGAACAATCTGTGGGCTCGCTCTGATCTGGGAGAGATCTAGGTACCATCATTCAGTCCATTCTGCCATCTGACCCAAACACCTTGTGCTTTATCACGAGAGATCTGATCAAAGAACATCTGATAGTCCACATCAATCACATCCATTACTATTGGCCTTGACAACACTACTGCAGCTTGCAACAATTCGATAAGCTCACTGAAACACAAACGCTTGCTCTGGAAATCTGTGCTACTTATCCAATCTGCATTCCTTTCCTGAGGATGATTAATTATTATATTGGAATATGGAATCTCACATTCCTCATATGACATTACAATGTTATATTACAGCACTGATGTTAAACGAGGGCTCCAAAATACTGTGGAGTACACTGCCGGAGTGTAAATGACCTGATAAGGCTGAAAGCAGAAGCGAGCAGCAGGGCAGCTATCACACAGCTACGTTACCTGACTAATAATCCAGAGACCCACGAGTTCAAATCCTACCCTGGCAGTTTGAGAATCTGAATTCAGCTTTTAAAACAGAAAGCTGGGATCAGTAAGGGTGAAGCTGCCAAAACAGTGCTAAAGGCTGAACTGCTTCCCAGATAAACAACTTGGCACTCACGCAGAACCCTGAACAAAGTGTAAAACAATCCCCACCAATTCACAGGGGCAAAGGCAGCCCAAAGGAATTTGACCTTGATCCCCGAGGTCAGGGCCAGGTGGCCAAACACTTGGTCAAAGTGGTCATTTACTGATGGGCTTCGAGGGGACTTGGAGGAGGGGGAAGCTGGAGGTACAACAGCCTGTACTGCAGCTGTGGGCATCTGGGGCATGGTATAGGGCAGTAGGAGAGGGGGAGGGGCTGGTGGGGGGCGGGGGGTGTGTGTCACGGAGACAGGGAGGGGCTCCTCTCAGGAGGTCATAGAGAAACAGGCCCTTCGGTCCAACCCGTCCATGCCGACCAGATATCCCAACACCATCTAGTCCCACCTGCCAGCACCTGGCCCATATCCGTCCAAACCCTTCCTATTCATATACCCATCCAAATGCCTCTTAAATGTTGCGATTGTACCAACCTCCACCACATCCTCTGGCAGCTCATTCCATACATGTACCACCCTCTGTATGAAAAAGTTGCCCCTTAGGTCTCATTTATATCTTTCCCCTCTCACCCTAAACCTATGCCCTCTTGTTCTGGACTCCCCGACCCCAGGGAAAAAGAAAGACTTTGCCTATTTACCCTATCCATGCCCCTCATAATTTTGTAAACCTCTATAAGGTCACCCCTCAGCCTCTGACGCTCCAGGGAAAACAGCCCCAGCCTGTTCAGCCTCTCCCTGTAGCTCAAACCCTCCAACCCTGGCAACACCCTTGTAAATCTTTTCTGAACCCTTTCAAGTTTCACAACATCTTTCCGATAGGAAGGAGACCAGAACTGCCCGCAATATTCCAACAGTGGCCAAACCAGTGTCCTGTACAGCTGCAACATGACCTCCCAACTCAATACTGTGACCGATAAAGGAAAGCATACCAAACATCATCTTCACTGCCCTTCCTCGTGTGACTCCACTTTCAAGGAGCTATGAACCTGCACTCCAAGGTCTCTTTGTTCAGCAACACTCCCTCGGAACTTTTCCATTAAGTGTAGAAGTCCTGCCCTGATTTGCCTTTCCCAAAATGCAGCAGCTTACATTTATCCAAATTAAACGCCACCTGGCCCTTTTTGGCCCCTTGCTTGCCTCGATGTTTTTTTAATGATTCTTGTCAAACATTGCCCTCTGAATGGGCCCAGCAAAGCTGCACGTGACCAGGGGAATGACACTGATGTTTGGCTTTCACAGATATTTGAGGACCCAAAAGATGAAGAAAATAGTATTTGCATAAATTCCTACATTCCAATGTCTAATGAAAAACTGAAATGTGAAGGGACCGGCCTGAAAACACGAGATTCACGTGTTAAAATAGCGTTGGGTAAGAAGCTGATAATGGGGCAGCCAGTTTCCCAAGTTACCAATCACTTCATGGTACAGAACATAAACATTGCTGAAAGGCAGACACTGGCTCAATATTATTTGTCTGACAGTCATCAGAAACCAGACCCAGGAAACCAGCCTTGGGAAAGGAATCCCTAAAGGCAAAGCAAAATACTGCAGAGTCTGGAAATCAGAAAAAGTGCTGGCGAAACTATCTGGTAGCATCGGTGGAGAGAGAAAAGCTAAGTTATCGTTGGGTCCAACATGTGAAGAGCTCTTTTACAAATCATGTGGGCGGCACGGTGGCACAGCAGTTAGCACTGCTGCCTCACAGTGCCTGCGACCCGGGTTCAATTACCGCCTCAGGCGACTGACTGTGTGGAGTTTGCACATTCTCCCCGTGTTTGCGTGGGTTTCCTCCGGGTGCTCCGGTTTCCTCCCACAGTCCAAAGATGTGCAGGTCAGGTGAATTGGCCACGCTAAATTGCCCGTGGTGTTAGATAAGGGGTAAATGTAGGGGCATGGATGGGTTGCGCTTCGGCGGGGCGGTGTGGACTTGTTGGGCCGAAGGGCCTGTTTCCACACTGTAATCAAATCTAATCTAAAGGAATTGCATTGCATCTTTCTCATTGGGAAAAGGGAGTGATAGAGACTGCCAGTAATTCCCTCGGATGCTGCCTGACCTGCTGTGCTTTACCAGCACCACTCTCATCTAGACTCTGATCTGCAGTCCTCACTTTTGCCTACTCCCATTGTAACGGCCTATCTAGAGTCTCCTAACCTGTTCTGAGAGTGAACAGTTCTGCTGCACCTCCATGCCAGTGATGTCCAAACCAATCAACACCATTTCCTCATGCTGTATAAACATTGGTGTGCCTTTTCCCAATTGATTTCTTGCATCCTAGTCCTGATGCACACAAGCTAAAATGTGTTAACTTCACACCTCCTTTTATTCCTGTTTTATATCCCTGTCCCTGGATGTCAGTAAAATGAAACCATTCCGCACCATCGCTTGAGATAGCTCTCCAGAGAGTTGTGACAGCACACCAAAGGCTGAAACAAGCCATGGCCCCCAGGTCTCGAGCAATGTGCCTGCGACAGGAATGCACCACTGGGAGGCAGCTGGGTTACTGAGTGTGGGGTGCAGCAGTTAGAGAATTCAGCTCCCCTGCTGGTGCTGCAGCTTGAGCTGTTAGCTACATGTTATTCCACAGAGTCCTGGGAGCCTGGACATTGCATTCAGCACTCACTGTGCAGTGAGCTCCCTCCACACTCCGACTACCCCAAGTTCCGGGTGTTTGGGGAACAACAAGAATGGAGAAGTGAAAGTAACAGGGATAGCAAAAGCTACCTCGGGAGCAAGTGGCTCTTCAACTGGGCAAAGCTTCAACCCAAAATATTGTTAGAGTCTCTCAATAACTAACACAAGTCATCACCTCAGGGAAGGATTATTGATACCAAGCCAATCACCGTGCACTCTCGTTCAGTAGGTTAGCCTCAAAAGGAAGGATAGATTCTTCAGCTGTTCATGCTAAATGTACAAAACAAAATCAAACATTTTTAAACCATAAGCTTTGGAGCAACAAATGTACTCAGTTGCTTCCCTTTATTAAACATGAATGAAAAGTGCGCAAAGTTCATAACCAAAAAAAACAATAAAAACCCATGATGGCCTGTCAATCGTTTGGCACAACCTTTAACCTCAGCAGCAATCCCAGCTTGTGATTGGCTAACCAATAGGAAGTTATTATGATTGGCCAAGGAGCCTGGATGAAGGTCTGGTGTCCTCTTGCCTGTGAAAAGCTGAATTGGAGAGAGAGGAGGGGGGGGGGGGGGGGTGAGGAGGCAGAGGGAGGGAGAGTTGCCTGGTGCAGGAGGGGGCAATGTGGCTCCCTCACGCTGTCAGTTACGCTGGAAGGCGTTTTGTGCAGCTGCTCCAGCAGCAGCCCCAGCTGCATTCCGCATGGCTGGGTTCGACATGACCCCGGCTGCTAACTCCTCTTGTGCCTTCTGGAAACTGGCACCAGTCCTCCGGTAAAGGGAGTGGACCTGTGGCAAGGAAAGGGAAGCTATTAGTGAGAGACCCACAAACTACCCTAGTGCGAGCTGGTCTGACTACAGCAATATTGTTGTTGTAACCGAATAGCTAGTGTTAGCCCAGACATTTGTGTGCAGGAAGAATGTAATATCTGCACGTTAGAGTTCGCTGGAGTAACCATATGCTGGATTCTTCATCGTACAACTCCTGCCCAATTTCATACGTTATGGGGAATAACTATCATCACATGAGGTAAAATACCCTGATAGAGACAAACACTCATTACAGAAGTAGCAGTTACCATGATTAGATTGGATTAGATTCCCTAGTGTGGAAACAGGCCCTTCAACCCAACCGCCCCTCCGAAGAGTAACCCACCCAGACCCATTTCCTTCTGACTAATGCACCCAACACTACGGGCAATTTAGCATGGCCAATCCACCTGACCTGCACAACTTTAGACTGTGGGAGGAAACCGGAGCACCCGGAGCAAATCCACGCGGACACGGGGAGAATGTGCAAACTCCACACAGACGGTCACCCAAAGCAGGGACTGAACCTGGGTCCCTGGCGCTGTGAGGCTGCAGTGCTAACCACCGAGCCACCGTGCCACCCTGAGCCATCTCGAAATGGCTCCAACACTTTGGTGGCAGGTATTTGCAAAACTAATTGGTGATCAAGCAGACAACAGCATTGGATAATCATAAGGTACCTTGTTGTGGTGCTCGGTAGTGTTCCAACCTGTGCACCAGGAGGTCTGGGATCAATTCCCACCTGCTCCAGAGGTGTGTCTGTCTTGGTTAACAAGTTTACTGAAAGTATCCCCAACTCCCTGCTGGAAGCAAACTCCCAGTACTTTTGTAAAGTTGGTCACTGCAGGATTGACTCGTGCACAGGCTTCACGTTACTTCAGCTGTTCACAGACAGAGCTCTGGTTGGATCCTATCAGGGGTCAATGCTCAAGGAGCTGAGTACCTCACGAAGATGATCCTGACTTTGGAGGGAAGCAGGGCTCATCCAACCCAACAAAGGGGTGATTGTCAGACTGGCCTTGCATTCCCTCGTGTACAGAGATTAATGGGGGAACCAACATTATTAAAGGATTTGATAGGGTCAATGGAGGGAAACAGCTCCTTCTGGTTTGAAGGGGAGAGAGTCCAGAATAAAGGGGCAGGGCCTTCAACTCGGAGCCGGACTGTTCCCAGGTAATATCAGGAAGCATTTCTGTACATAAACAGGAGTGGAAATCTGGAAGACTGCCCAACAACAAAAAAGCTATAACTGGAAATGGTGAGATTCAAATCAATAGATTTTGTTTCTAGGGTAATGGGGAGGCAGAAACAAAATATAGATTACTTATGCTTTCTCAGCTGTGGAATAGGCTTTATGAATGGCAGCTCCTATTCCTGGGTAACTAATCCGAGGGGCTGAGTGGCCTGTTCCTGGGTAACTAACCCGAGGGGCTGAGTGGCCTGTTCCTGGGTAACTAACCCGAGGGGCTGAACGGCCTCCTGCTGTCCCTGGGTAACTAACCCAAGGGGCTGGATGGCCTCCTGCTGTCCCTGGGTAACTAACCCGAATGGCTGGCTGGCCTCCTGCTGTCCCTGGGTAACTAACCCGAGGGGCTGGGTGGCCTCCTGCTGTCCCTGGGTAACTAACCCGAATGGCTGGCTGGCCTCCTGCTGTCCCTGGGTAACTAACCCAAGGGGCTGGATGGCCTCCTGCTGTCCCTGGGTAACTAACCCAAGGGGCCTCCTGCTGTCCCTGGGTAACTAACCCAAGGGGCCTCCTGCTGTCCCTGGGTAACTAACCCAAGGGGCCTCCTGCTGTCCCTGGGTAACTAACCCGAGGGGCTGGGTGGCCTCCTGCTGTCCCTGGGTAACTAACCCAAGGGGCTGGGTGGCCTCCTGCTGTCCCTGGGTAACTAACCCAAGGGGCTGGGTGGCCTCCTGCTGTCCCTGGGTAACTAACCTGAGGGGCTGAACGGCCTCCTGCTGTCCCTGGGTAACTAACCCAAGGGGCTGGATGGCCTGTCCCTGGGTAACTAACCCGAGGGGCTGAGTGGCCTCCTGCTGTCCCTGGGTAACTAACCCAAGGGGCTGGATGGCCTCCTGCTGTCCCTGGGTAACTAACCCGAGGGGCTGAACGGCCTCCTGCTGTCCCTGGGTAACTAACCCGAGGGGCTGGGTGGCCTCCTGCTGTCCCTGGGTAACTAACCCGAGGGGCTGGGTGGCCTCCTGCTGTCCCTGGGTAACTAACCCGAGGGGCTGGGTGGCCTCCTGCTGTCCCTGGGTAACTAACCCGAGGGGCTGGGTGGCCTCCTGCTGTCCCTGGGTAACTAACCCAAGGGGCTGAACGGCCTCCTGCTGTCCCTGGGTAACTAACCCGAGGGGCTGGGTGGCCTCCTGCTGTCCCTGGGTAACTAACCCGAGGGGCTGAACGGCCTCCTGCTGTCCCTGGGTAACTAACCCGAGGGGCTGGGTGGCCTCCTGCTGTCCCTGGGTAACTAACCCAAGGGGCTGGGTGGCCTCCTGCTGTCCCTGGGTAACTAACCCAAGGGGCTGGGTGGCCTCCTGCTGTCCCTGGGTAACTAACCCAAGGGGCTGAGTGGCCTCCTGCTGTCCCTGGGTAACTAACCCGAGGGGCTGAGTGGCCTCCTGCTGTCCCTGGGTAACTAACCTGAGGGGCTGGGTGGCCTCCTGCTGTCCCTGGGTAACTAACCCGAGGGGCTGAGTGGCCTCCTGCTGTCCCTGGGTAACTAACCTGAGGGGCTGGGTGGCCTCCTGCTGTCCCTGGGTAACTAACCCGAGGGGCCTCCTGCTGTCCCTGGGTAACTAACCCAAGGGGCTGGGTGGCCTCCTGCTGTCCCTGGGTAACTAACCCAAGGGGCTGGGTGGCCTCCTGCTGTCCCTGGGTAACTAACCCAAGGGGCTGGGTGGCCTCCTGCTGTCCCTGGGTAACTAACCCAAGGGGCTGGGTGGCCTCCTGCTGTCCCTGGGTAACTAACCCAAGGGGCTGGGTGGCCTCCTGCTGTCCCTGGGTAACTAACCCAAGGGGCTGGGTGGCCTCCTGCTGTCCCTGGGTAACTAACCCAAGGGGCCTCCTGCTGTCCCTGGGTAACTAACCCAAGGGGCTGGGTGGCCTCCTGCTGTCCCTGGGTAACTAACCCAAGGGGCTGAACGGCCTCCTGCTGACCCTGGGTAACTAACCCGAGGGGCTGGGTGGCCTCCTGCTGTCCCTGGGTAACTAACCCGAGGGGCTGGGTGGCCTCCTGCTGTCCCTGGGTAACTAACCCAAGGGGCTGGGTGGCCTCCTGCTGTCCCTGGGTAACTAACCCGAGGGGCTGAGTGGCCTCCTGCTGTCCCTGGGTAACTAACCCAAGGGGCTGGGTGGCCTCCTGCTGTCCCTGGGTAACTAACCCAAGGGGCTGGGTGGCCTCCTGCTGTCCCTGGGTAACTAACCCAAGGGGCTGGGTGGCCTCCTGCTGTCCCTGGGTAACTAACCCAAGGGGCTGGGTGGCCTCCTGCTGTCCCTGGGTAACTAACCCAAGGTGCCTCCTGCTGTCCCTGGGTAACTAACCCAAGGGGCTGGGTGGCCTCCTGCTGTCCCTGGGTAACTAACCCAAGGGGCTGAACGGCCTCCTGCTGACCCTGGGTAACTAACCCGAGGGGCTGGGTGGCCTCCTGCTGTCCCTGGGTAACTAACCCGAGGGGCTGGGTGGCCTCCTGCTGTCCCTGGGCAACTAACCCGAGGGGCTGAACGGCCTCCTGCTGTCCCTGGGTAACTAACCCGAGGGGCTGGGTGGCCTCCTGCTGTCCCTGGGTAACTAACCAGAGGGGCTGAACGGCCTCCTGCTGTCCCTGGGTAACTAACCCGAGGGGCTGAACGGCCTCCTGCTGTCCCTGGGTAACTAACCCGAGGGGCTGGGTGGCCTCCTGCTGTCCCTGGGTAACTAACCCGAGGGGCTGGGTGGCCTCCTGCTGTCCCTGGGTAACTAACCCGAGGGGCTGAACGGCCTCCTGCTGTCCCTGGGTAACTAACCCGAGGGGCTGAACGGCCTCCTGCTGTCCCTGGGTAACTAACCCAAGGGGCTGGGTGGCCTCCTGCTGTCCCTGGGTAACTAACCCAAGGGGCTGGGTGGCCTCCTGCTGTCCCTGGGTAACTAACCCAAGGGGCTGAGTGGCCTCCTGCTGTCCCTGGGTAACTAACCTGAGGGGCTGGGTGGCCTCCTGCTGTCCCTGGGTAACTAACCCAAGGGGCTGGATGGCCTCCTGCTGTCCCTGGGTAACTAACCTGAGGGGCTGAACGGCCTCCTGCTGTCCCTGGGTAACTAACCCAAGGGGCTGGATGGCCTGTCCCTGGGTAACTAACCCAAGGGGCTGGGTGACCTCCTGCTGTCCCTGGGTAACTAACCTGAGGGGCTGAACGGCCTCCTGCTGTCCCTGGGTAACTAACCCAAGGGGCTGGATGGCCTGTCCCTGGGTAACTAACCCGAGGGGCTGGATGGCCTCCTGCTGTCCCTGGGTAACTAACCTGAGGGGCTGGGTGGCCTCCTGCTGTCCCTGGGTAACTAACCCAAGGGGCTGGGTGGCCTCCTGCTGTCCCTGGGTAACTAACCCAAGGGGCTGGATGGCCTCCTGCTGTCCCTGGGTAACTAACCCAAGGGGCTGGATGGCCTCCTGCTGTCCCTGGGTAACTAACCCGAGGGGCTGAGTGGCCTCCTGCTGTCCCTGGGTAACTATCACTAATTGGGTGTGCTGTCCCTGCTGCCTCAGTGGCACCACCAGCAGGTAATGAGGCGCACTGCAGCAGCGACAGTTGACTGTGCGCGGGACTTGGGGTCATTCCTCCTTGTGAATGTAACTCACCCGCTTCAACATCACGACCCCCAGAACTGCAGAGGCTGTGAATAAGACCGAGACCATCATCATGACCACACCCACACCGACATTGCTTTTCAACGCAGAGAGTGAAGAAATCCAGCCACTGGGAGGAAAACCACCAGTTAGAACAAGTATATCAGACATCCCATCATCCTAACCCTTCGGTTAGGAGCCCTCACACTGACACATTACACTTATTGCCAGCATAGCGACGGCCTGGAGCTGGGAGAACTGGGGCCCTGACTGTAAACCATCCCAGCATCCTCACTGACTGGGTTTGACATTCCATAGTTATCTGTAGTTTCTGTCCTGTGTTTCCTGCAGCCTCTGGTCACTGGTGTCTATCAGAGCTAGGAACAACAGGCAGCAGCAACACAAACAAAGCATAACAACAGCTCACGTTCCTTCACCAAAAACCGAGTGATGACTGGACAGTACCATGAAACATTAGTTCCAGTTCCCACTCTCTCTCTCTCTCTCTCTCTCTCTCTCTCTCTCTCCCTCTCTCTCTGTAGACACTACCCATCCCAAATATTCCCAGCAGTGCCTTTCTTTATTTTCCTATTCCTGGTCACTGCCCACTGACCCCTATATTAGAGAGAGGGGGGAAAATCAGCCAGGGTTCCTGCTCCTGGTCACTACCCACTGACCCCTATATTAGAGATGGAGGGGGGGGGGGGGGGGGGGGGAGAAAATCAGCCAGGGTTCCTGCTCCTGGTCACTGCCCACTGACCCCTATATTAGAGATGGGGGGGGGGAAATCAGCCAGGGTTCCTGCTCCTGGTCATTGCCCACTGACCCCTATATTAGAGATGGGGGGGGGGGGGGGGGGGGGGGGGGGGAGAAAATCAGCCAGGGTTCCTGCTCCTGGTCACTGCCCACTGACCCCTATATTAGAGATGGGGGGGGGGGAAATCAGCCAGGGTTCCTGCTCCTGGTCATTGCCCACTGACCCCTATATTAGAGATGGGGGGGGGGGGGGAAATCAGCCAGGGTTCCTGCTCCTGGTCATTGCCCACTGACCCCTATATTAGAGATGGAGGGGAAAATCAGCCAGGGTTCCTGCTCCTGGTCATTGCCCACTGACCCCTATATTAGAGATGGGGGGGGGGGAAAATCAACCAGGGTTCCTGCTCCTGGTCATTGCCCACTGACCCCTATATTAGAGAGAGAGAGAGAGAGAGGGGAAATCAGCCAGGGTTCCTGCTCCTGGTCATTGCCCACTGACCCCTATATTAGAGATGGGGGGGGGGGGAAATCAGCCAGGGTTCCTGCTCCTGGTCATTGCCCACTGACCCCTATATTAGAGAGAGAGAGAGAGGGGAAATCAGCCAGGGTTCCTGCTCCTGGTCATTGCCCACTGACCCCTATATTAGAGATGGGGGGGGGGGGGAAATCAGTCAGGGTTCCTGCTCCTGGTCACTCGCACCTAGCCCAGAGTATCAGGGGCTTTTGATTGACCATGTGGTGTGAAAGTGGTTACTCACCAGAATCCCCAGCCTGGAATACCGACTGTTTGTAAAACAAAGGTGATGTCTTGGACAAAGAAAACAAAGAAGAAGGAAAAGAAATTGAAGGAGCTGTCGGTCCTGAATGGGGAGACAAAAGGAGGAGAAAAGGAAATCAATACAACTCAGAACCAGGCAAATAGCCACAGATATTAAACCAGCACCCCGACACGTGTCCATCCTGCTGACACACTGTGATCCTCAGCTTCATTCCTGGGTCCTGGGTACGCAGTCAGTGCTGAGAAGACGGCGGTGGCTGTAGTCAGTACCAACAGAGATGGGGGTCAATATTGATGGGGGTGGATGTGGTCAGTCAATATTGATGGGGTGGATCTTCAGGAAAGGGTCAGTGTTGACCCTGGAGGAGGGGAGGTGGTCAGTCAATGTTGACAGGAAAGGGGCAGTATTATCTGGGGGTGCTGGTGTCCGGGAGACAGTCAGTATTACTGGAAAGTGTCTCCTCAGGTAGACCAGCCTACAGTCAGCTCAATTGCACAATGGTACCTACCTAAATGCCTTGTACAGCGGTCTGTACCAACACACAAAGGAGCAGGGTGTGAACAGAAGCAGCCAGAGGATAGAAAGGCCAAAGTGTGTTCCAGCTTCAACATGAACGGTGAACCAGGCTAGACTGCCCAGGAGATTGAGGAAGAGAACAACCGAGCTTACTGTGAACAAAGACAAACACCAGTTAAACCTTACAGTGACAGTAAGCAGCAGTCACTACACTGGCTCTCCATCTGAACACTGGCAGGATGATCTGTTAGTGTCCCTGGCCCCACTGAAGGAGCCCAGAGCAGCAGTGACAATACTGTACTCAGAGGGGATGATGTGCACATAGTCAATGCTGGTCAATTCTTCACTCAGAGCAGTAAGGACATGGAATACCCTGCCTGCAACGGTAGTAGACTTGCCAACTTTAAGGGCATTTAAATGGCCATTGGACAGACACATGGATGATAATAGAATAGTGTAGGTTCGATGGGCTTCAGATCGATTCCACAGGTCGGCGCAACATCGACAGCCAAAGGGCGTGTACTGCGCTGGATGGTTCTATGTTCTCTGGTCTTTGTACAGTACTCACACATCCACAGGTAATACATCACGCTGACAGTCTTCTGGAAGTCCCGGGGAATGTCTGCCTTGATGTCGTGGTAGAAGCATGGCTTCACTGGGCAGAAGGAAGGCAGTGGAGGCCAATTATTCAGGGATACTGCAAGCAAAACATGAATGTAAGACCACCATGACAGGCTGATTGAACTGCAAACATGTTACCGAGAGCTACAGGTCACCCTTTTAATGGATAAAATTACCATGACATCTTTGTTCCAAACACTCCAAGGACAGGGACAGGGCAGATTCAGTGACAGAGTGAGGTTCCTCTTGCTCGGGGCTGACCCTCCAACAGCAGCACAGCACTACCTCAGCACTGACTGGGGTGCTGTGCATGCCCGTACAAGGATGGCAAGGTGTTTCTGTGGTTAGCACTGACAGTGCCAGGGACACTTGGGTCTGCGTGGAGTTTGCACATATTCCCGTGTGGCTGTGTGGATTTCCACTGGGTGCTCCAGTTTCCTCCCACAGTCCAAAGATGTGCAGGACAGGTGAATTGCCCTGCGTGACCAGTCGAGGGGGTGGGTCTGGGTGAGATGCTCTTCGGAGGAGCCTCAATCTGCACTGTAAGGATCCTATGACTATGCCTAGTGAGTTATAACTGGGACAGAGGGGAATGCCGGACACTCAGACTCACTGCTGGATGAGATGGCTGTGTTCTGGAGCTCTCTCTCCTTTCGGTCTAACTCGGCCGCTTTCTTCTCCAGCTCTTCCTGCTGCCTCAGCAGATCAGCTGTTAGCATCGTCGTGGGTTTCTGAAAATCAACACAGCAGCTTTAACATCGGAGAATGGCCCGATGACAATGCAATCCAGATGTTGAATAAGACTGTCTGAGGACTTCAAGGAGGACAGAGGGATTTCAGGAGAAACTGGTGAAAGGGGGAACCTCAAGGAAATCTCAACCTGCAACGGTGTTCCCGGTCAGCCATCTCTCAGCTGGCAGGATACTGCATTCTGTCTGGTCGAGGGTTGATTCCTGTTGAATGGAGCCAAGACTCATTCAATCAAGGATCTGGTGCTCTCCTTCTGCCAATGTGTGAGAGATATAGAGATGAGGGGTCCCACAGCTGTAGAGCACTGGCCTGAACCACATTACCCAGTAATACACCAGTGAGTATGAGACACCAGACTGGCTGTGACAGTGATGCTAATGTTAGCTGACTGGACACAGCACAGGCAAGTAGAAAGCAGGGGAAAACACACTGGCAAATTACAGCTCCCACACAGACCGAGTTCACCAAGCATCTGGCACAGAGCAACAGGGGCTGCAGAGAGCCGGGAGAGGGAGGGTATGTGTGTGTTTCATCGTGTGTGCCTGTATGGTCTGTGTATGTGCATGCCTGTGTGGGAGGCAGCTCTGTAGGAGTCTGTGTACTTGTGCATCTTACCGTATATATCTGTGATGTAGAGGTGCCGATGTTGGAATGGGTTGGACACAGCGAAAAATCACAACACCAGGTTATAGTCCAACAGGTTTATTTGGAAGTGCTACTCCATCAGCTAGCTACCAGAGAAGGTTGGACTACACAGAACAACCTCGATTATCCAAATGAGATGGGCGGGCACAATTTCGTTTGGATAATTGATTACTCAGTTAATCAATTAAATGCCTTTCCTCCGGGGCTCTGAGTTTTTTTTAAAAAAAAGACCGCTCCCCATTCAGCAGCACACCAGCCCCAACCCCGTCCAACCGTGCCTGCCCCCTCCATGGCAAGACCGCTGCTTACACGCCCGCACACACACACACACACACACACCTTTTTACTGCAACATTTTGACAGATTCCACCTCTGCCCTGTACAGGACAATGTTGGAGAGATTATCTGGGGAAAGAGGGGGGGGTTTGGGATACACCCCTCCGTAGAACTCCAGGAAAAGTGTGGGGAGAGAGAGAGCACGGGTGGTCCATCATTTGGAGATGGTGCCTGTTTAATCATTGTAAACAAAAGATCCAACCACTGTTGGAAACACGTCTTTGATGCAATGTCTATCGGGACCTTGCGATCTCCTTCGGATAATCTGATATTCGGATAATTGGTAATCGAGGTTCCTCTGTACGGTAACCGGGTGTTGCATGATTTTTCACGATGTAGAGTTGTGTGCACGTGCACCAGTGTTTGAGTTGGTGTCTGTGTGTGGGGGACGGAGTTGGGAAGGGATTGAGAACACACCTGGGTTCCATATGAACGATGTTCTGTTGGACTCC
Source organism: Chiloscyllium plagiosum (assembly GCF_037043375.1). Lineage (NCBI taxonomy): Eukaryota > Metazoa > Chordata > Chondrichthyes > Orectolobiformes > Hemiscylliidae > Chiloscyllium > Chiloscyllium plagiosum. The sequence goes on from NW_028270188.1 coordinate 47,751,289, forward strand.
GGGGATTCTGGCACACAGCCGGTTGCTCTGTTGGCTGAGGTGGGGGCAGCGGAGTGGTCTTGATGGGAGCAAACTGAAAGACAGAAACAAGTCCATCAGCTGACCATGACCCTGTCACCATTTCCTACAGGCAGACTGAATGGGCTCCATTCCCATCCACGCACCGGCCCCGTTTCCCCACTCCCCCACAGCGTATCCACGCACCGGCCCCGTTTCCCCCCTCCCCCACAGCGTATCCACGCACCGGCCCCGTTTCCCCCCTCCCCCACAGCGTATCCACGCACCGGCCCCGTTTCCCCCCTCCCCCACAGCGTATCCACGCACCGGCCCCGTTTCCCCCCTCCCCCACAGCGTATCCACGCACCGGCCCCGTTTCCCCCCTCCCCCACAGCGTATCCACGCACCGGCCCCGTTTCCCCACTCCCCCACAGCGTATCCACGCACCGGCCCCGTTTCCCCCCTCCCCCACAGCGTATCCACGCACCGGCCCCGTTTCCCCCCTCCCCCACAGCGTATCCACGCACCGGCCCCGTTTCCCACCTCCCCCACAGCGTATCCACGCACCGGCCCCGTTTCCCCCCTCCCTCACAGCGTATCCACGCACCGGCCCCGTTTCCCCCCTCCCCCACAGCGTATCCACGCACCGGCCCCGTTTCCCCCCTTCCCCACAGCGTATCCACGCACCGGCCCCGTTTCCCCCCTCCCCCACAGCGTATCCACGCACCGGCCCCGTTTCCCCCCTCCCCCACAGCGTATCCACGCACCGGCCCCGTTTCCCCCCTCCCCCACAGCGTATCCACGCACCGGCCCCGTTTCCCCCTCCCCCACAGCGTATCCACGCACCGGCCCAGTTTCCCCCCTTCCCAACAGCGTATCCACGCACCGGCCCCATTCTCTCTCCCCCACAGCGTATCCACACACCGGCCCCATTTCCCCCTCCCCCACAGCGTATCCACACACCGGCCCCATTTCCCCCTCCCCCACAGCGTATCCACACACCGGCCCCATTCCCCCCGCCCCCACATCATATCCACGCACCGGCCCCGTTCCCCCCTTCCCCACAGCGTATCCATGCACCGGCCCTATTCCCCCCACAGCATATCCACGCACCGGCCGCATTCCCCCCTCCCCCACAGCGTATCCACGCACCGGCCCCATTCCCCCCTCCCCCACAGCGTATCCACGCACCGGCCCCATTCCCCCCTCCCCCACAGCGTATCCACGCACCGGCCCCATTTCCCCCTCCCCCACAGCGTATCCACGCACCGGCCCCATTCCCCCCTCCCCCACAGCGTATCCACGCACCGGCCCCATTCCCCCCTCCCCCACAGCGTATCCACGCACCGGCCCCATTTCCCCCTCCCCCACAGCGTATCCACGCACCGGCCCCATTCCCCCCTCCCCCACAGCGTATCCACGCACCGGCCCCATTTCCCCCTCCCCCACAGCGTATCCACGCACCGGCCCCATTCCCCCCTCCCCCACACCGGCTCCACACACCGGCCTCATTCCCCCCTCCCCCACACCGGCTCCACACACCGGCCCCATTCCCCCCTCCCCCACAGCGTATCCACGCACCGGCCCCATTTCCCCCTCCCCCACACCGGCTCCACACACCGGCCCCATTTCCCCCTCCCCCACACCGGCTCCACACACCGGCCCCATTCCCCCCTCCCCCACACCGGCTCCACACACCGGCCCCATTCCCCCCTCCCCCACACCGGCTCCACACACCGGCCCCATTCCCCCCTCCCCCACAGCGTATCCACGCACCGGCCCCATTTCCCCCTCCCCCACACCGGCTCCACACACCGGCCCCATTTCCCCCTCCCCCACACCGGCTCCACACACCGGCCCCATTCCCCCCTCCCCCACAGCGTATCCACACACCGGCCCCATTCCCCCCTCCCCCACAGCGTATCCACACACCGGCCCCATTCTCTCCCGCCCCCCTCCCCCACAGCGTATCCACGCACCGGCCCCATTCCCCCCTCCCCCACAGCGTATCCACACACCGGCTCCATTTCCCCCTCCCCACAGCGTATCCACACACCGGCCCCATTCTCCCCCCCCCCCCCTCCCCCACAGCGTATCCACACACCGGCCCCATTTCCCCCCTCCCCCACAGCGTATCCACACACCGGCTCCACACACCGGCCCCATTTCCCCCCTCCCCCACAGCGTATCCACACACCGGCTCCACACACCGGCCCCATTTCCCCCCTCCCCCACAGCGTATCCACACACCGGCCCCATTCCCCCCTCCCCCACAGCGTATCCACACACCGGCTCCACACACCGGCCCCATTCCCCCCTCCCCCACAGCGTATCCACACACCGGCCCCATTCCCCCCTCCCCCACAGCGTATCCACACACCGGCCCCATTCCCCCCTCCCCCACAGCGTATCCACACACCGGCCCCATTCCCCCCTCCCCCACAGCGTATCCACACACCGGCCCCATTCCCCCCTCCTCCACAGCGTATCCACACACCGGCCCCATTCCCCCCTCCTCCACAGCGTATCCACACACCGGCCCCATTTCCCCCTCTCCCACAGCGTATCCACACACCAGGCCCATTTCCCCCTCTCCCACAGCGTATCCACACACTGGCCCCATTTCCCCCTCTCCCACAGCGTATCCACACACTGGCCCCATTCCCCCCTCCCACAGCGTATCCATGTACCGGCCCCATTCCCCCCCACAGCATGACCACACACCGGCCCCAATCCCCCCCTCCCCCACAGCGTACCCACACACCCGGCCCCATTCCCCCTCCCCCTGTGATCGCTCTTCCCTGCTCCCATCCCTACACCCCCCCACCTACCTTTGGCAGCGTGACACCGGCCCCATTCTTCCCCTTCCCCACAGCGTATCCAGACACCGCCTCATTCCCCCCTCCCCAACAGCGTGTCCATGCACCGGCCCCATTCCCCCCCTTCCCCACAGCGTATCCAGACACTGCCCCATTCCCCCCTCTCCCACAGCGTGTCCACGCACCGGCCCCATTCCCCCCTCTCCCACAGCGTATCCAGACACCGCCCCATTCCCCCCTCCCCCACAGCGTATCCACACACCGGCCCCATTCCCCCCTTCCCAACAGCGTATCCACACACCGGCCCCATTCCCCCCTTCCCAACAGCGTATCCACACACCGGCCCCATTCCCCCCTTCCCAACAGCGTATCCACACACCAGCCCCATTCCCCCCTTCCCAACAGCGTATCCACACACTGGCCCCATTCCCCCCTCTCCCACAGCGTATCCATGCACCGGCCCCATTCCCCCCCACAGCATGACCACACACCGGCCCCAATCCCCCCTCCCCCACAGCGTACCCACACACTGGCCCCATTCCCCCTCCCCCTGTGATCGCTCTTCCCTGCTCCCATCCCTACACCCCCCCCCCACCTACCTTTGGCAGCGTGACACCGGCCTCATTCTTCCCCTTCCCCCCCCCTTCCCCACAGCGTATCCAGACACCGGCCCCATTCCCCCTTCCCCACAGCGTATCCCGACACCGGCCCCATTCCCCCTTCCCCACAGCATATCCAGACACCGCCCCATTCCCCCCTCCCCCACAGCATATCCAGACACCGCCCTATTCCCCGCCCCCCCCACAGCGTGTCCACGCACCGGCCCCATTCCCCCCTCTCCCACAGCGTATCCACGCACCGGCCCCATTCCCCCCTCTCCCACAGCGTATCCAGACACCGCCCCATTCCCCGCTACCCCATAGCGTGTGTACACACCGGCCCCATTCCCCCCACCCCCCACAGCATATCCAGACACCGGCCCCATTCCCCCTTCCCCACAGCATATCCACACACCGCCCCATTCCCCCTCCCCCACAGCGTATCCACACACCAGCCCTATTCCCCCCTCCCCCACAGCATATCCACGCACCAGCCCCATTCCCCCCACAGCGTATCCACGCACCGGCCCCATTCCCCCTCCCCCTGTGATCGCTCTCCCCTGCTCCCATCCCTACACCCCCCCCCCCACCTACCTTTGGCAGCGTGTCATCAGCTGCCTTGGGGCCTCAATTCTGGGTTTCCCTCCCTGACCCTCTCCTGCTTCTTTCCCAAGTTGCTGGCCATTTTGTCCTGTTGTATTTTGTGCCTCTGTTTCAGTAGCTCTCTCGCGTTACAGATGGACTGTGAATCAGCGTGTAGTGTTTCCTCTGTAGTTCCCTTACATTCCCAACAGACTGTAAACAGTTGTGCTGTCAAATCGGTCTCGTCATTACCTGTTTATCATTTCCCAAGAGCCCAGAACCTGACTTCACCCAGTACCTCCGAGCAATTGCCCAGCAAGCCAAGAAACAGGGGAAATTTCTGCACGAGTAGACCATCCTTACCCATTAACACCCAAAAGCTTTTAACAGCTACTGAAGACCTTTATAAAAAAAGGCAGCAAAAATTTGGAAAGTAGGAAGCATCAGTGCCAATGGCTGCTTCGGAGGTTCCAGAACGAAGGATTTGATAACGAGTATGGCATTGGTGTCTGGTTGGTGATGTTGAATAAGCTTTGTCATTGTCAATCAGGAAACATGGGCATCACTGGCTGTGCCCAGCATTTACTGCCCATCCCTAGTTGCCCCTTGAGAAGGTGGTGGTGAGCTGCCTTCCCGAATCGCTGCAGTCCATGTGCTGTAGGGTAGGCCCACAATGCTGCTAAGGAGGGAATTCCAGGGAGCTGACCCAGCAACCCTGAAGGAACGGCGGTACATTTCCAAGTCAGGACAGTCAGCGGCTTGCTTGGAGTGCAACTTGCAGGTGTGGTGTTCCCACATACATACTCTTCTCCTTCTCGGAAACAGTAATGGGTTTGGAAGATGCTTTTTTTTTAAACAAAAGGAGCCTTAGGGGGTTCCTGCAGTGCATCTTATAGATGGTGCACACTGCTGCTACTGAACGCCGGTGGGGGAGGGAATCAGAGTGAAAGCTGTTTTCCAGGAAGGTCATCAAGCGGGCTGCTTTTTCCTGCATGGTGAGATCGAGCTTCCTGACTGCTGTAGGAGCTGCCCCCATCCGGGAAAGTTGGGAGCATTCCATCACCCTCTGACAACAAGGAAAGCTCCGCTTTCAGTGTGACTGCGACATCTTTTCCGTCCAATTTGAGAGCAGGCCTAGTTTCATGGAGAGCACCTCAAACAGTGTGGCACTCCTTTAGGCCTGTGCTAATATAGACAGCCTGCAGGAAGTTCTGAAGCCTCTGGAGATTCAGCAATTGGAAATAAACACAGAAAGCTTTTTCAACAGACCCAAGGCTCACCTTCATTCAGTCTCAGGGTGGAGATGGAGATGGAGATCTGAATTCTGATAGTGTTAAGCTGAAAGGCTTGCAAATAGACAGGGTGCACAGGCAAACAGCTGAAGCTTAGTCTGATCAGACTTTTTCCTCAGATGGTGATGGCTAGCATGAGGGGACATAGCTTTAAATTGAGGGGTGATAGATATAGGACAGATGTCAGAGGTAGTTTCTTTACTCAGAGTAATAGGGGCGTGGAATACACTGCCTGCAACAGGAGTAGACTCACCAACTTTAAGGGCATTTAAATGGTCATTGGATAGGCATTTGCACGAGAATGGAATAGTGGGTTAGATGGGCTTCAGACTGGTTCCACAGGTCGATGCAACATTGAGGGCTGAAGGGCCTGTGCTGTGCTGTAATGTTCTATGTATAAACGCAGGAGCACAATCAACAATGCATCACAGGGAAAAGCACTGCAGGGACTCAGTTCCCCCAACACCTTCCAAAATCATTCCACACCAGATTCCCTTTCTGGGCTGAATTAATGACAGTTTCTCCTGGTCTTGTGGAAGAAGGAGTCAACGTTTTTGCTCCTGATGGCCTTCAAGCAACACACATTTGTGGCAGGAGGCGATGAGAATGGAACTATGCCAGCTGTGATGCACTTTGGGGCTAAATTATCCGTCTCATAGAATAGCCTCAGTTCCTAGAAGCTGGCCAAAGGCTGGGGAAACACTCATAGCATCTTCGTTCTTATACATTCCATAACAGCTTCCTCCACTGAATGGGTTTTGTACTTATCCATTAAGACTGACAGCTCTCTCCATAGTCTAGGCACAGCATTCCTACCTAAGCCCAGCTCCAGTCACTGTACCACCATCCTGCTCATGGTGACTACTGCAATGAAATACAGAGCTGCCGCAAATTTCAATTCAAGCTGCTTTAAGAGGTTGCAATTTCTCATTTTCCCAGGATTATACACTGAACTGGAAGTTAGACTACTGTAACTGGAATACCAGGGAGGCTTTGCAATTTGAAAAATAAAGCTGAGCTGTGCAATACCATGTTGGAAGCAATAAGCGGGGAAATTTGAAACTGAACTTTTGAGTTAAAGAAATTCTGCCTAGCAACAGCCCCTGATTGAACAGTCTAGAGTTCAAAAAGCCGTTAACACCAAAATTAAATGGGAGAAGAAAAACATTCAGAGCCTACAGACAGATACCACCCTTGTTTCTCTCTGTGGAGGAGAAAGACAGATGGTTCAAGAAAGCTTAAATGAACCGCTGCAGCTCTCTGCTGTGGGCTGATCCACAATGCTGTATTCCCTCTCTAACAGACTGCACACAAACTGCAGTGGTCACTGTCACCTCAAGGGGAAACTAGGGACGATCAATACATGCTGGCCAGCCAACGATGCCCAGATCCCAAGAATGAGTGAAAAACAAATCCCACTTCACCTGGACAACATTGACATTGAAGACTGACATCACTGAAAATATCAGAAGGAAAGAATGATTTGAACTTCCATCCACAGAACTGGTTTCACCCTGTCTGGATTCTTTGACCAGGAGACAGTGAGGACTGCAGATGCTGGAGATCAGAGCTTAAAAATGTGTTGCTGGAAAAGCGGAGCAGGTCAGGCAGCATCCAAGGAGCAGGAGAATCGACGTTTCGGGCATAAGCCCTTCTTCAGGAATCTTTGATTCTTTGACCATTGACAATGGATGCATTAGGTTGCCTGTCTGAATTGTGTATCTGCACCTGAGAGTTTTGAAAGGCTACATTCAAAGTCACAGAAATTATAAATCCTTTCCCTTCAGTGCTGTTTTTAAGTGTGTTTGTACAAATCATTAACTTTACTGTTACTGAAGGAACGTGCTGTGGATTGCTTTTGTAGTCGGTAGATGCCAGCTGGACAAAGTTGGGTCTCGGTGATCTCAGTTGGAGTTTTATACATTTTTTTAACGTCTTATGCAATGTGGAATACTATTGTTGGCACAGCTTTTACCTTTGACACTGGGATCTAATCAATGGGCTTATATACAGAACGACACATACCTGGGAGTGAATTACAGATTGGAATCAAACTGAGTGGCTCAGTGCCATGATGTTTGAGGCTCAGACAGTTACCTACAGGTTTTCCTTTGTTATCAAGCGCAATATCACTGGTTACTATTTGTAGTTAGTTTACGAGTGGCCTTCCAGTTCACATACCTCTCTGCTTCCATCGAAGGGGTTGTAAAGCTGGTTCAGGGCAGGTTCTCGATGCTCAGTGCTATGCTCTAGAACTGCTGGATCCTATAAACAAATACACAGGCAGTCAGTTCACAGAGCAAAGGAACAAACAGCCAGACAAACATCCGTAACATCTCACTGTACCCGGACCCTTCTCTCCATGATGCTGTACCCTAGGGATACAGTAATACAGTCAGCATATTTCCTGGACACCACCCAAACAGTGTGGCAAGCCAGGGCAACCCTCCATAACTGACCCCATGCTGTCCCTGTCCTGGGAACGTTTGATGGGGGACAGTGCAGAGGAAGCTTTACTCTGTATCTAACCCTGTGCTGTCCCTGTCCTGGGAATGTTTGATGGGGGACAGTGCAGAGGGAGCTTTACTCTGTATCTAACCCCGTGCTGTCCCTGTCCCGGGAGCGTTTGATGGGGGACAGTGCAGAGGAAGCTTTACTCTGTATCTAACCCCGTGCTGTCCCTGTCCTGGGAGCGTTTGATGGGGGACAGTGCAGAGGGAGCTTTACTCTGTATCTAACCCCGTGCTGTCCCTGTCCCGGGAGCGTTTGATGGGGGACAGTGCAGAGGAAGCTTTACTCTGTATCTAACCCCGTGCTGTCCCTGTCCTGGGAGTGTTTGATGGGGGACAGTGCAGAGGAAGCTTTACTCTGTATCTAACCCTGTGCTGTCCCTGTCCTGGGAATGTTTGATGGGGGACAGTGCAGAGGGAGCTTTACTCTGTATCTAACCCCGTGCTGTCCCTGTCCCGGGAGTGTTTGGGGGGGGGGGGGGGGGGGGGAGACAGCACAGAGGGAGCTTTATTCTGTATCTAGCCCACCCTCCAGGGCTCTTTCCCAGTAAGAGTGTATGAGTTGTGGACTGGTCCAACTGCCCTGACCTAGCTGGTTAGATTCTGAGATGCTCTGTCTTTATTCCAAACAGGAACCCTCCCAGGCTGTGACAGTAAAACCACAGCACTGACTCACTCGCTTTCACTTAACACCCACCATATGACTAGCTTCCCAGCAATGTGAACAATATCAGCATTCTCTTTTTCCCTTCAGTGCAGGGTTCAGTTTCTGATCAGTTTCAGAATGAATCTTCATGCAATTAGGCAACGGAGAGTCTGGATCACCGAGAGCTCAGAACCATCATGGGCATGAGCACTATGTGCTCCCTCCTTTCCATTAACACAACTGGTACTCCCTGGAGCCACAGGTATTTAATGAAGGGCTCACAAAGCTCTTGCGCTGGCTTGCAAACTCATCTCTGGATCATTCGTACTGATCACACCATATAGTGTGCCAGCTGATCTCAGAAGCTAGCTCCTGATCACTAACGCGGGACAGAGGGCTCCAGCCAGGCTTCCCGCCCCTGGGCCCTGTTCAGGTTACTGTGTCACTTCCCAGGATTCAATACGGAATGATCTTGTGATCTGCACAGTTGAGTAAAAAGCAGGATTGTTGTCAATGGCATCTGCAAATTTAGATCATAAGACAGGATGTTTATCACACTGGTGTTTGAAAGGAAGTATTTTCACTCAAGAAAGTTCTCATTAGAATGTATAAAACCCCCAGCCCTGAGGTTCACTTTGCTGGAGATCACAGTCTCACTGATGAGGTCCAGTTCCTCTGACCATATCATAATGGCTCTGATGTTCCAATTTCACACAGCATCCGTGAGCTGGCAGAGGAACTGGCAGATGCTGTTACAATTACAACATTTGAAAGACATTTGGGCATCTACATGAACAGGAAAGCTTTAGAGGGATATGGACCAAACAAAGACAAATGGGACAAGCTGAGTTTGGGAAATTTGGCTGGCATGGACAAGTTGGAGCATGCTGTATGACTCTAGAACTGTACTGTACAGGCAACATTGTACTGTACTTTTCAGAGTAATGTCCTGACGAACCTATCCCAACAGTCACTGCATCAGAGATCAGATCAGTTTTCCTTTGTGAATCCAAGGAAAGCAATGGGACCAGACGGAGTACCAGGCCGTGCACTCAGAGCATGTGCAGATCAACTGGCAGAGATCTTCTCGGATATCTTCAACCTCTCCTGCAGCAGACCACTGTCCCTGCCTGTTTCAAGAGGGCCAACATCATCCCTGTGCCTAAGGAGGCTCATGCAGCGTGTCTCAATGACTACCGCCCAGTGGTAGTGGTCATGAAGCGCTTTGAAAGGCTGGTCATGGCATTAAATCAACTCCAGCCTCCCCACACTCTTGACCCACTCCAGTTTGCCTATCGGACCAACAGATCCACGTCAGATGCCATATCACTTGCCCTTCATTCTGCCCTAGAACATCTTGACACCAAGAACAGTTACGCAAGAATCCTACTCATTGACTACTGTTCAGCCTTCAACACTATTATCCCCTCGAGACTGATTACTAAACTTAGTGATCTCAGACTAAGCCCCTCACTCTGCAACTGGATCCTCAGTTTCCTGACCCACAGGCCACAATCAGTGAAGATTGGGGACAATATTTCATCCTCACTAACCCTCAACACTGGAGCCACCCAGAGGTGCGTACTCAGCCCCCTACTGTACTCACTGTATACCCATGACTGCGTCGCCAAATACCAGACTAATGCCATTTACAAGTTCGCTGATGACACCACCATAGTCGGTCAAATCTCAGATGGCGACGAAACAGACTACAGACAGGAGGTGGAAGACCAGGAAAAATGGCGCATTGAGAATAACCTAGCTCTGAATGCCGGCAAAACCAAGGAACTCATTATTGACTTTCGGCGGGATGTTACTCATGCCCCTCTACACATTAATAGCACAGATGTGGAACAAGTGGAGTGTGTCAAGCCCCTGGGAGTGGTCATCCACAACAAGCTTTCTTGGACTCTCCAGGTGGACGCACTGATTACAAAGGCCCAACAATGTCTCTTCTTCCTCAGGCAGCTGAGGAAATTTGGCATAATGGCAAATACCCTTGCCAACTTTTATAGGTGCGCCATTGAGAGCATTCTGTCTGGATGTATCACTACCTGGTGTGGCAACTGTACCATTCAAGATCAGAGACGGTTACAGAGAGTGGTGAACTCGGCCCGGACAATCACAAAGGCCAACCTCCCATCTATAGAATCCATCTACTAGACCCACTGTCAGGGAAAGGCCACCAGCATTCTCAAAGATCCATCTCACCCTGGCAATGTTTTTCTACAACCTCTACCATCGGGGAGAAGGTACAGAAGCCTGAACACACGCACCAGCCGGTTTCATAACAGTTTCTACCCTGCTGTTGTTAGAATACTGAATGGTCTCTCAAACCCTTGACATTCGCTTGTCCCTGTGTTTTTGTTTTTGCTGCTGTTTCCCTATTATTTACTATCTATGCTACATAACGGTGTGATTTGTCTGTGTTGCTCGCAAAACAAAGCTTTTCACTGTGCCTCTGTACATGGGACAATCAATTAATTGCAATGCAACTCAAAGATTCCATGCTGGTTGGTGTGATAGAAAAGAAGGTACATTGTTTTGCTGTTGGAGGGGTTTTACTGGTGTGTCCATCTGACAGTTCTCAGCCAATAACCCAAGTGTGTCAGCTCTCCCTTTTTTGTGTGTGCTTAAAACAATTCCTACCCCTCACTGCTTCTCTTCATGGATACAATGGGATTATAAACTGTGCAAGTGCCGTCACATGAAATGCAGCAGGTACAAGCTGCTACAACGGGTCCTGGTGGCACCAGTGTAACATCCTTATCTCGGGAAACAGGAAGCCCAGATTGAAATCCCACTTGTTCCCGAGACATGTCACAACATCTCTAAACAAGGCGATAAGAAAAGGTCTACAGCAAGCTTCCAGATGAAGGACTTTCTTAAGAGTGTTTTTATCTCAGCCAGGAGGTCCAGGGTGAAGTCCCACCTGATCCAGAGATGTGACATACCACATCTGAAGAGATTGATTAAAATAACGACAGCAATTTCCCAGAGACAGCAATGTACCCCCCAAAGAGTTAACAACCCTTGAACCGGGGTCAGTTATAATTCAGTTGGTGAGACAGCTGCTTTGCATTGAGAACTGATGCTCAGAGCATAGGTTCAATTCCCACATCAGTTAAAGGATTGTCCTTCTCAATGTCTCAGCTCATATACAGTACGGACTCAGGGGTTAAACTCACCACCAACAATCACCCTCAAAAAGACAGCATTGTCCCATGGTGGGGAGGACTGCGGGCACTTTACTTATCCAACCAGACAATGCCCACTTGACCTGTCTTATTAACACAAGCTCTCCGAACGATCAATTCACTGAGCGGTGTTTTAATGAAACTTGGCACCTTCTTCCTTTCCAGATTAGGCATTTTGTTGCCTTTAGATATGCAGACACGGCGCGGCGCTCCCTCGGCGCTGACCATCCGGCAGTGCCCACTCCCTCGGCGCTGAGCCTCCGGCAGTGCCCACTCCCTCGGCGCTGAGCCTCCGGCCGTGCCCACTCCCTCGGCGCTGAGCCTCCGGCCGTGCCCACTCCCTCGGCGCTGAGCCTCCGGCCGTGCCCACTCCCTCGGCGCTGAGCCTCCGGCCGTGCCCACTCCCTCGGCGCTGAGCCTCCGGCCGTGCCCACTCCCTCGGCGCTGAGCCTCCGGCCGTGCCCACTCCCTCGGCGCTGAGCCTCCGGCCGTGCCCACTCCCTCGGCGCTGAGCCTCCGGCCGTGCCCACTCCCTCGGCGCTGAGCCTCCGGCCGTGCCCACTCCCTCGGCGCTGAGCCTCCGACAGTGCCCACTCCCTCGGCGCTGACCCTCCGACAGTGCCCACTCCCTCGGCACTGACCCTCCGACAGGGCCCACTCCCTCAGCACTGACCCTCCGACAGTGCCCACTCCCTCAGCACTGACCCTCCGACAGTGCCCACTCCCTCAGCACTGACCCTCCGACAGTGCCCACTCCCTCAGCACTGACCCTCCGACAGTGCCCACTCCCTCAGCACTGACCCTCCGACAGTGCCCACTCCCTCAGCACTGACCCTCCGACAGTGCCCACTCCCTCAGCACTGACCCTCCGACAGTGCCCACTCCCTCAGCACTGACCCTCCGACAGTGCCCACTCCCTCAGCACTGACCCTCCGACAGTGCCCACTCCCTCAGCACTGACCCTCTGACAGTGCCCACTCCCTCAGCACTGACCCTCTGACAGTGCCCACTCCCTCAGCACTGACCCTCTGACTGTGCCCACTCCCTCAGCACTGACCCTCCGACAGTGCCCACTCCCTCGGCACTGACCCTCCGACAGTGCCGCACTCCCTCGGCGCTGACCCTCCGACAGTGCGGCACTCCCTCGGCGCTGACCCTCCGACAGTGCAGCACTCCCTCGGCGCTGACCCTCCGACAGTGCAGCACTCCCTCAGCACTGACCCTCCGACAGTGCGGCGCTCCCTCAGCACTGACCCTCCGACAGTGCGGCACTCCCTCAGCACTGACCCTCCGACAGTGCGGCACTCCCTCAGCACTGACCCTCCGACAGTGCGGCACTCCCTCAGCGCTGACCCTCCGACAGTGCGGCACTCCCTCAGCACTGACCCTCCGACAGTGCGGCACTCCCTCAGCACTGACCCTCCGACAGTGCGGCACTCCCTCAGCACTGACCCTCCGACAGTGCGGCACTCCCTCAGCACTGACCCTCCGACAGTGCGGCACTCCCTCAGCACTGACCCTCCGACAGTGCGGCACTCCCTCAGCACTGACCCTCCGACAGTGCGGCACTCCCTCAGCACTGACCCTCCGACAGTGCGGCACTCCCTCAGCACTGACCCTCCGACAGTGCGGCACTCCCTCAGCACTGACCCTCCGACAGTGCGGCACTCCCTCGGCGCTGTCCCCATGTGGGGCCTCCTACCTCGAACGGGTTGCTGTCGGTGCCGCCGGGCCCGCTGTTCCGGGCGGCCTGCTGCCAGGACATGTTGTCGGTGCAGAGTGGGCCCGGGCTGAGACACCAAGAGGCGGAGGCTGCGTGTCGGTGTCTGGGCCTTTCCCAGGGGGATGGTCCCGGGCCGTGGGGGATGGGCACAGGCTGCGACGGTTGACTCTGATCCCCGAGAGCTCGAGCTCCCCGCTGGGCCCCGCCCACTGGGGGGGATTGGCCCCGCCCACTTGGGGGGATTGGCCCCGCCCACTGGGGGGAACTGGCCCCGCCCTTCACCACCTCGTCCCGCCCCTCCCTGCATTCACCCCCGTCCCTCTCCACCCCACTCCCCTCGGCCTTGGGCTCGCCCCGCCCCGCCCCGTACACCATGGCCCCGCCCAATTAGGGGTTGCGCCGCCATTTAGGGTTGGGTCCCGCCCATTCCTTTATCCAAGCGGTTGTAGCCCCGCCCAATCCGCGATCGCCCCGCCCTTAGGTGGACCCTGCTTTCCGCCGAGCGAGAGACACAACCGATGCATTTGGGCCCCGCCCCCGCTGGACGTTTCCGCGCCTGACCTTCGACCCTGTGGGCTGGTGCCACCGCCCGCTGCGTATATATCCGCGCCCATTGCGCAACCGCGGCCACCCCCTGGATCAGTGGGGTGCCGCCCACTGTGCATGAACCCGCCCACTGCGTGTAGGACCCCGCCCACTGGGCGACGTCCAAGCCTGACGGTAAACCCCGCCCCTTGAGAATGACTCCTCCCCCTTGTCCAGAACATTCTTCAAGTGGACATTGTCCTTGAGCCCATCATGGCAGTTGGGGAATGGAAGGGGGTGGGGGGGGGCTACCTGATTAGAGAGAGATTTGATGTGATATGGTTTGATTTGATTTATCGTTGTCACTTGTACCTCGATCCAGTGAAAAGTTTTATTTTGTGCGCAGTACATGTAGATAATATAAGGATCAATTGGGTGATTGTAGGGGTAACATTGGACAGGTCAAGGAATACAAAGAATGTGCGTAAAAAGCATGGTCAACGTTAGAGTTGAAATTGAGAGTCAATAGTAGAGCGATGCTTGAAAAGCAAGAATAGGAAAATCGACGTTTCGGGCAAAAGCCCTTCATCAGGATCTGATAACAGCAGGGAAGAAGCTGTTCTTGAATCTGTTAGTGCGTGTGCTTAAGCGTTAACACCTTCTGCCTAACCAGGCTGGGAGGGGTCTTCGATGATGTTGACTCAGTGTAGGTGGGGTCAATGGCTGGAAAGGCCCCAAAGGAGCCTTCCACATCCATCAACGTTTCACCTGCGCATCCACCAATGTCATTTATTGTATCCGTTGCTCCCGATGCGGTCCCCTCTACGCTGGGGAGACCGGACGCCTCCAAGCAGAGCGCTTTAGGGAACATCTCCAGGACACCCGCACCAATCAACCACACCGCCCCGTGGCCCAACATTTCAACTACCCCCCCTCCCACTCTGCCGAGGACATGCAGGTCCTGGGCTTCCTTCACCGCCGCTCCCTCATTACCCGACGCCTGGAGGAAGAACGTCACATCTTCCGCGTCGGAACACTTCAACCCCAGGGCATCAATGTGGACTTCACCAGTTTCCTCATCTCCCCTCCCCCCACCTTACCCCAGTTCCAACCTTTCAGCTCAGCACCATCCTCATGACCTGTCCTACCTGCCAACCTCCCTTCCCACCTATCCGCTCCACCCTCCTCTCTGACCTATTATCTCCATCCCACCCCAATCCACCTATTGTACGCTTTGCTACCTTCTTCCCAGCACCACCCCCCCTTCCCACTGATCATTCCACCCTGGAGGCTCCCTGCCTTCATTCCTGATGAAGGGCTTTTGCCCGAAATGTCAATTTTCCTGCTCCACTCTAATCTAGACTCTGATTTCCAGCATCTGCAGTCCTCATTTTTGCCTCAGTGGCTGGAAAGTTGGCTTGTGTTCATGAGTGTCCTGGGCATCCCGGATAGACTGCTTTCTATGGTGCATCAATAAGGGTTGGTGAGAGTCTTTATGAACATAACCAAATTTCCTTAACCTCCCGAGGAAGTGGAGGCGTTTGCAATATTCAATCATTTTCCCCTGTATCTGTAAACGGTGACTATTTTTTGTTCACATTTAGGGAGCAAGGAAATTGTGAAGCAGTGTTAAGGAAGAGTAACAAGTGGAAGTATGCGCCACAAACCACAGAATGAGATGGAGTCCATAGAAGGTGGATGGAGAACACATGCACAGGCTCAGTCAATTGAGTGAGATTTATTTTCTTGGTTAAATATACACAGAGCACAAAAACGACAGCAAGGTGCTGAAAGAGCACAGCTCCAGGCTGCTGAGCTCCCAAGGCCTTTTATTGCCAAACTAAACCAGTCCTATCTGCCTGCTCCTGGCCCATATCCCTCCAAACATTTCCTGTTCGTGAATTAATCCAAATGTCTTTTAAACATTGTAACTGTAGCCACATACTTCACTTCCTCTTAAAGTTTATTGTACATACAAACCCTCTCTCCGTGTAAACAAAAAATGCCTCTCATGTCTTTTACAAATGTTTCTCCTCTCACCTCAAAAATATGCCCCCTTGGTCTTCAAATCCCCCACCCTAAAGAAAAAGCACCTTATCTGTACCCCTCTTCATAAACCTGTCTAAAATGATTCTCAACCTCCTACACTCCAGTGAAAAGTGTCCCAGCCTATCTAACCTCTCCTTATAACTGAAACCTCCATCCCTAACAACATCCTGGTAAATCTCTCCTGAACCCTGTCCAGCTTAATAATATTTGTCCAATAATGTATAACCTATAAAGTATAATCTATAACATATAACCTATAATATATAACCTATAATACCGAGAATGGGACACAGTATTCCAGAAGAGGCCTCACCAATGTCCTGTACAACCCCTCAACATAAAATTCCGACTCCGACATTCAAAGGTCTGAGCAATGAAGGCAAGCATGCTAAATGTCTTCTTAACTACCTTATCTAAATATATTGCAAGGTTCAAAGGATTAATTTGTCTTTACCTTGCATTTATCCAAATTGAACTCCATTTGCCACTCTTCTTCAACCCATTGGCCCAATTGATCAAGATCTCTTTGTAATCTTAGATAACTTGCTTCACTGTCCACTAAACCACCAATCTTGCTAACTTACTAAATAATGACTCCTATATTCTATATTCTCATCTATATCACTTGTATAAATGACAAACAAAAGTTGGTAGCTTCCATCAAAATCTGTCTGTGAGGTAAGAGATTCTCTGCGTGTTCAGCCACTCCATTGCAAAACCGGGCTGAGTAATGCTGCATCTAGACACTTCTAATTATTCAGTTTCTTGAAAGCCTCTTGCCTTTAGCTCAAAATGAGCAGTAACTGACCGTTGTGTGCACGAAGATACACACAACAGGAATGTGGAAATGATGCTTTGCAAATAACATTTCTCTGTAACCTTTCATTTATTGTCACTTATTTGAACAGCGAGTCTGTCTGTGGCCTGGGAATTATGTACCTGAGCCACTCGCCCATTCTCCTGGTCTCAGTCTGTGCTACATGTCCTTCCCGTGGTATTAATTGAATGAGTAAGATGTATGGAGGCTGAACTGTCTGTCCAATGTAACTGGAGGCATCAAACCCACAGATTGTGACTACGCATTCCCATGAGCACCCATTCCCAAACTCCCCATCCCCACGCAGCCCCACCACAGCAAGATCCCCGTCTATGGTTCACCCCGCCACCAACCCCAATCCTAACTGTACCCCTCCCCGACACGGGATCCATCCTTCCAACCTGCACGTCGATAGGGGAGCATTATAATTACACAAAAGAACAATTGGAGCCACCCCAACACAGCAGATAGCAAGGAGACACGTTGTCAGAAAGCTGGACACCAGGTTGGGGGGAAGTTGAGCAATTGGCATATGAGGTTGGGGTTAGCAATCCACGATTCCGTCAGTGAATGGGTCTGAAAGCCAGCAGTGGCGGGTCATCCACCATCACAATAAATCCGTAAAATAATTTAAGGTCCTCTTCGAATTTCGTGACAATCTGGAACTTCCTTAAAATCTGGAGAGGTGAGAAAGGAAAAATGGAATAGAAAATGGGTCAGGCAGCGGCACATTGGTGAAAGTGAATTCTAACTGTGGATGAGTACGGGAAGGAAGATGGGAGGATGGAGGGACGAGCTGATCTGTGCTGACAAGGTAGTGAGCTGGAAGTATCCCAGTTTTACAACCCACTAACTGTCGCTGACAAACCGAACTAAACTGGTGGAAGCGAGCAACTTGGAGCATGAGGGCCACCATAACAAATGTCCAGGGAGAGGCCTGGTGGTGGGGTGGTGGGGTGGTGGGGCACTGGGGGAAACCAGATACTGACTTGTCACCTGAAATTTGGTAAAAGACAGGGAGAGAGACTGTATTGCACTGGGCAGCAGGCTGACTGTCGTTTAGATTTGGGACAGAGACAGAGACAGTCCCACACCAGGCAGCAGGCGGACTGTCATTTAGATTTGGGACAGAGACAGAGACAGTCCCACACCAGGCAGCAGGCGGACTGTCGTTTAGGTTTGGGACAGAGACAGAGACAGTCCCACACCGGGCTGCAGACTGACTGTCGTTTAGATTTGGGACAGAGACAGTCCCACACCAGGCAGCAGACTGACTGTCGTTTAGATTTGGGACAGAGACAGTCCCACACCAGGCAGCAGACTGACTGTCATTTAGATTTGGGACAGAGACAGTCCCACACGGGGCAGCAGACTGACTGTCGTTTAGATTTGGGACAGAGACAGAGACAGTCCCACACCAGGCAGCAGACTGACTGTCGTTTAGATTTGGGACAGAGACAGTCCCACACCAGGCAGCAGACTGACTGTCATTTAGATTTGGGACAGAGACAGAGACAGTCCCACACCAGGCAGCAGACTGACTGTCATTTAGATTTGGGACAGAGACAGTCCCACACCGGGCAGCAGACTGACTGTCATTTAGATTTGGGACAGAGACAGAGACAGTCCCACACCAGGCAGCAGACTGACTGTCGTTTAGATTTGGGACAGAGACAGAGACAGTCCCACACCGGGCAGCAGACTGACTGTCGTTTACATTTGGGACAGAGACAGTCCCACACCAGGCAGCAGGCTGACTGTCGTTTAGATTTGGGACAGAGACAGTCCCACACCAGGCAGCAGGCTGACTGTCGTTTAGATTTGGGACAGAGACAGTACCCACACCAGGCAGCAGACTGACTGTCGTTTAGATTTGGGACAGAGACAGAGACAGTCCCACACCGGGCAGCAGGCGGACTGTCATTTAGATTTGGGACAGAGACAGAGACAGTCCCACACCGGGCAGCAGACTGACTGTCGTTTACATTTGGGACAGAGACAGTCCCACACCAGGCAGCAGGCTGACTGTCGTTTAGATTTGGGACAGAGACAGTCCCACACCAGGCAGCAGGCTGACTGTCGTTTAGATTTGGGACAGAGACAGTACCCACACCAGGCAGCAGACTGACTGTCGTTTAGATTTGGGACAGAGACAGAGACAGTCCCACACCGGGCAGCAGGCGGACTGTCATTTAGATTTGGGACAGAGACAGAGACAGTCCCACACCGGGCAGCAGGCTGACTGTCGTTTAGATTTGGGACAGAGACAGAGACAGTCCCACACCAGGCAGCAGGCTGACTGTCGTTTAGATTTGGGACAGAGACAGAGACAGTCCCACACCAGGCAGCAGACTGACTGTCGTTTAGATTTGGGACAGAGACAGAGACAGTCCCACACCAGGCAGCAGGCTGACTGTCGTTAAGATTTGGGACAGAGACAGAGACAGTCCCACACCAGGCAGCAGGCTGACTGCCGTTTAGATTTGGGACAGAGACAGAGACAGTCCCGCACCAGGCAGCAGGCTGACTGTCGTTTAGATTTGGGACAGAGACAGTCCCACACCAGACAGCAGACTGACTGTCGTTTAGATTTGGGACAGAGACAGAGACAGTCCCACACCGGGCAGCAGACTGACTGTCGTTTAGATTTGGGACAGAGACAGAGACAGTCCCACACCGGGCAGCAGACTGACTGTCATTTAGATTTGGGACAGAGACAGTCCCACACTGGGCAGCAGACTGACTGTCATTTAGATTTGGGACAGAGACAGTCCCACACTGGGCAGCAGACTGACTGTCGTTTAGATTTGGGACAGAGACAGAGACAGTCCCACACTGGGCAGCAGACTGACTGTCGTTTAGATTTGGGACAGAGACAGAGACAGTCCCACACTGGGCAGCAGACTGACTGTCGTTTAGATTTGGGACAGAGACAGAGACAGTCCCACACCGGGCAGCAGGCTGACTGTCGTTTAGATTTGGGACAGAGACAGAGACAGTCCCACACTGGGCAGCAGACTGACTGTCGTTTAGATTTGGGACAGAGACAGAGACAGTCCCACACCGGGCAGCAGGCTGACTGTCGTTTAGATTTGGGACAGAGACAGAGACAGTCCCACACTGGGCAGCAGACTGACTGTCATTTAGATTTGGGACAGAGACAGTCCCACACTGGGCAGCAGACTGACTGTCGTTTAGATTTGGGACAGAGACAGAGACAGTCCCACACTGGGCAGCAGACTGACTGTCGTTTAGATTTGGGACAGAGACAGAGACAGTCCCACACCGGGCAGCAGGCTGACTGTCGTTTTGATTTGGGACAGAGACAGAGACAGAGACAGTCCCACACCAGGCAGCAGACTGACTGTCGTTTAGATTTGGGACAGAGACAGAGACAGTCCCACACTGGGCAGCAGACTGACTGTCATTTAGATTTGGGACAGAGACAGAGACAGTCCCACACCAGGCAGCAGACTGACTGTCATTTAGATTTGGGACAGAGACAGAGACAGTCCCACACCGGGCAGCAGACTGACTGTCGTTTAGATTTGGGACAGAGACAGAGACAGTCCCACACCGGGCAGCAGACTGACTGTCATTTAGATTTGGGACAGAGACAGTCCCACACTGGGCAGCAGACTGACTGTCATTTAGATTTGGGACAGAGACAGAGACAGTCCCACACCGGGCAGCAGGCTGACTGTCGTTTAGATTTGGGACAGAGACAGAGACAGTCCCACACCGGGCAGCAGGCTGACTGTCGTTTAGATTTGAGACAGAGACAGAGACAGTCCCACACCGGGCAGCAGACTGACTGTCATTTAGATTTGGGACAGAGACAGAGACAGTCCCACACCAGGCAGCAGACTGACTGTCGTTTAGATTTGGGACAGAGACAGAGACAGTCCCACACCGGGCAGCAGACTGACTGTCATTTAGATTTGGGACAGAGCCAGTCCCACACTGCGCAGCAGACTGACTGTCGTTTAGATTTGGGACAGAGACAGAGACAGTCCTACACTGGGCAGCAGACTGACTGTCGTTTAGATTTGGGACAGAGACAGAGACAGTCCCACACCAGGCAGCAGGCTGACTGTCGTTTAGATTTGGGACAGAGACAGAGACAGAGACAGTCCCACACCAGGCAGCAGACTGACTGTCGTTTAGATTTGGGACAGAGACAGAGACAGTCCCACACCAGGCAGCAGACTGACTGTCATTTAGATTTGGGACAGAGACAGTCCCACACCGGGCAGCAGACTGACTGTCGTTTAGATTTGGGACAGAGACAGAGACAGTCCCACACCGGGCAGCAGACTGACTGTCGTTTAGATTTGGGACAGAGACAGAGACAGTCCCACACCAGGCAGCAGACTGACTGTCGTTTAGATTTGGGACAGAGACAGAGACAGTCCCACACCGGGCAGCAGACTGACTGTCATTTAGATTTGGGACAGAGACAGAGACAGTCCCACACTGGGCAGCAGACTGACTGTCATTTAGATTTGGGACAGAGACAGTCCCACACCGGGCAGCAGACTGACTGTCATTTAGATTTGGGACAGAGACAGAGACAGTCCCACACCGGGCTGCAGGCTGACTGTCGTTTAGATTTGGGACAGAGACAGTCCCACACCGGGCAGCAGGCTGACTGTCGTTTAGATTTGGGACAGAGACAGAGACAGTCCCACACCGGGCAGCAGACTGACTGTCGTTTAGATTTGGGACAGAGACAGAGACAGTCCCACACCGTGCAGCAGACTGACTGTCGTTTAGATTTGGGACAGAGACAGTCCCACACCGGGCAGCAGGCTGACTGTCATTTAGATTTGGGACAGAGACAGTCCCACACTGGGCAGCAGACTGACTGTCATTTAGATTTGGGACAGAGACAGAGACAGTCCCACACCAGACAGCAGGCTGACTGTCGTTTAGATTTGGGACAGAGACAGAGACAGTCCCACACCGGGCAGCAGACTGACTGTCGTTTAGATTTGGGACAGAGACAGAGACAGTCCCACACCAGGCAGCAGGCTGACTGTCGTTTAGATTTGGGACAGAGACAGAGACAGTCCCACACCAGACAGCAGGCTGACTGTCATTTAGATTTGGGACAGAGACAGAGACAGTCCCACACCAGGCAGCAGGCTGACTCTCGTTTAGATTTGGGACAGAGACAGAGACAGTCCCACACCGAGCAGCAGACTGACTGTCGTTTAGATTTGGGACAGAGACAGAGACAGTCCCACACCGGGCAGCAGACTGACTGTCGTTTAGATTTGGGACAGAGACAGAGACAGTCCCACACCAGACAGCAGGCTGACTGTCGTTTAGATTTGGGACAGAGACAGAGACAGTCCCACACCGGGCAGCAGACTGACTGTCGTTTAGATTTGGGACAGAGACAGAGACAGTCCCACACCAGGCAGCAGGCTGACTGTCGTTTAGATTTGGGACAGAGACAGAGACAGTCCCACACCAGACAGCAGGCTGACTGTCATTTAGATTTGGGACAGAGACTGAGACAGTCCCACACCAGGCAGCAGGCTGACTGTCGTTTAGATTTGGGACAGAGACAGAGACAGTCCCACACCGGGCAGCAGACTGACTGTCGTTTAGATTTGGGACAGAGACAGTGACAGAGTGTAACTGACCGAAAGGACAGAATTTAAAGGCTGCACTTGTCAGGTAAACCCAGCCCCATCTCCTGCTGGATTAATCTCTGGAGATAGAGTGAAGTGTATCTGCCTACTCAGGCCGCAGGCCTGTTCCTGCCTCATACTCACGTGGATTAGAAAGATTCCGATTTCTGTTTCCGCCACCCTGCGTCCAATGCATTGTCTCACCCCAAAGCCAAAGTTCACAGCCTGGAAATAGTTTCTGTCACTGGTTAGCCACCGTGCTGGGTTATATTTCTCAGGCTGTGGAAAAATCTCAGGACTCCTGCCCATGGTATAAAGTCCCGCTGTCACCATGGTCTGTGAAGAGAGAGAGAGAGAAAATGAGAGGGAGCTCCAGTTAGACCTGATGGAAATCCCATCACGTAAGCTGGACAGCACAGGAGGAGAAACATCTCCCCAAAACCTTCACCTCCCCAGCACCATTCCAAAGTACCTACTTAGAGATTTATTAAACTGAGCACACTCACAAACTGGAATGTATGAAAAACAGCACAATGTATGTGCACAGAAAGATCCCACAAACAATGCAAAGCTAAGCAGATATCTTTATTTAAAATGTTAGCAAGATACAAACTCACTCAGAAAGTTGGGAAGAACTCGCTTGTTCTTCTTAGAAACAGTGGCCAAGGCATCCTTTATATACCTGGGAGGGTCCAAAGTCCCAACATTCCCTCCAACAGTGTCCGCTCCCGCAGCCTTGACCCTCTGACAGTGCCCACTCCCTCAGCACTGACCCTCCGACAATGTGGCACTCCCTCAGCACTGACCCTCCGACAGTGCAGCATTCCCTCAGCGCTGACCCTCCGACAGTACGGCACTCCCTCAGCACTGGCCCTCCGACAGTACGGCACTCCCTCAGCACTGACCCTCCGACAGTGCGACACTCCCTCAGCACTGACCCTCCGACAGTGTGGCACTCCCTCAGCACTGACCCTCCGACAGTGCAGCATTCCCTCAGCGCTGACCCTCCGACAGTACGGCACTCCCTCAGCGCTGGCCCTCCGACAGTGCCCTCTCCCTCAGCACTGACCCTCCGACAGTGCGACACTCCCTCAGCACTGACCCTCCGACAGTGCCCACTCCCTCAGCACTGACCCTCCGACAGTGCGACACTCCCTCAGCACTGACCCTCCGACAGTGTGGCACTCCCTCAGCACTGACCCTCCGACAGTGCGACACACCTCCCTCAGCACTGACCCTCCGACAGTGTGGCACTCCCTCAGCACTGACCCTCCGACAGTGCGACACTCCCTCAGCACTGACCCTCCGACAGTGTGGCACTCCCTCAGCACTGACCCTCCGACAGTGCCCGCTCCCTCAGCGCTGACCCTCCGACAATGCCCGCTCCCTCAGCGCTGACCCTCCGACAGTGCGACACTCCCTCAGCACTGACCCTCCGACAGTGTGGCACTCCCTCAGCACTGCCCCTCTGACAATGCGACACTCCCTCAGCACTGACTCTCCGACAGTGTGGCACTCCCTCAGCACTGACCCTCCGACAGTGCGACACTCCCTCAGCACTGACCCTCCGACAGTGCGACACTCCCTCAGCACTGACCCTCCGACAGTGTGGCACTCCCTCAGCACTGACCCTCCGACAGTGCCCGCTCCCTCAGCGCTGACTCTCCGACAGGGCCCGCTCCCTCAGCGCTGACCCTCCGACAGTGCCCACTCCCTCAGCGCTGACCCTCCGACAGTACCTGCTCCCTCAGCACTGACCCTCTGACAATGCGGCGCTCCCTCAGCGCTGACCCTCCGACAGTGCCCACTCCCTCAACGTTGAGCCTCCAACGGTGCCTGCACCCTCTGCCGTGAATGTCTGACAGTACCTGCTCTCTCAGCACTGACTCTCCAACAGAGACCAATCACTCAGCATTGACCTTCTGACAGTGCACGCTCCCTCAGCCCTGACTCTCTGACAGTGCTGCACTCCCTCCGCACTGACCCTCCGACAGTGCCCACTCCCTCAACGTTGAGCCTCCAACGGTGCCTGCTCCCTCTGCCGTGAATGTCTGACAGTACGTGCTCTCTCAGCACTTACTCTCCAACAGAGACCAATCACTCAGCATTGACCTTCTGACAGTGCCCACTCCCTCAGCACTGACCCTCGAATAGTACCCACACCCTCAGCACTGACCCTCCGACAGTGCCCACTCTCTCAGCACTGACCCTCTGACAGTGCCCACTCTCTCAGCCCTGACCCTCTGACAGTGCCCGCTCTCTCAGCACTGACCCTCCGACAGTGCGGCACTCCCTCAGCACTGACCCTCTGACAGTGCGGCACTCCCTCACCACTGACCCTCCAACAGTGCCCACTCCCTCAGTGCTGACCCTCCGACAGTGCCCGTTTCCTCAGCACTGACCCTCCGACAGTGCCCGCTCCCTCAGCGCTGACCCTCCGACAGTGCCCACTCCCTCAGCACTGACCCTCCGACAGTGCCCACTCCCTCAGCGCTGACCCTCCGACAGTACCTGCTCCCTCAGCACTGACCCTCCGACAGTGCGGCGTTCCCTCAGCACTGACCCTCCGACAGTGCCCACTCCCTCAGCGCTGACCCTCCGACAGTGCCCACTCCCTCAGCACTGACCCTCCGACAGTGCCCACTCCCTCAGCGCTGACCCTCCGACAGTGCCCACTCCCTCAGCGCTGACCCTCCGACAGTGCAGCACTCCCTCAGCGCTGACCCTCCGACAGTGCAGCACTCCCTCAGCGCTGACCCTCCGACAGTGCCCACTCCCTCAGCGCTGACCCTCCGACAGTACCTGCTCCCTCAGAACTGACCCTCCGACAGTGTGGTGTTCCCTCAGTGCTGACCGTCCGAAAGTTCCCAATGCGATAGTGTGGCTGCTGGCTACCTGAGAGAATGTGGGTGCAATGTAGAAAGTTGCCATTTGGCCTGTGGAATCTACACCTACTCTCCAAAATGCATTACAGCCAAAGCCACACCCCTACCCCATCCCCATAACCTGTTATGGAGCTTTTACCATGGCCAGTCCACCTCACCTTCACATCATTGGACTGTGGCAGGAAACCAGAGAACCCAGAGGAAACCCTCACAGAAACAGGGAGGGTAGAATTGAGCCCAGGTCCCTGGTATTGTGAGGCAGCAGTGCTAACCACAGAGCCACCGTGCCATGTTCCTGGTCACTTACCCCGGCTGGAATGTGGTAGTTCTGAATGACAATGTCATGAGCTGGATACCGTTGTAGAGTGACACCAATTGGGTACAGCCTGGAAAGGGGAACATGAAGAGTCGGTGGAATGAGCACATCAAATATATCAGCAATGATCCACAACCTGAACAACAGGACTCGCAGACACCGACTGGAGGAGGATTTCACATCCTCCCGTACACCTTCCCAGGCGACTACATCACAGCTTGTCTCTTTGTCAGTACTGAGTCTGCATTCACGAATACACTTCACAGTAGGGATCACTGGACAGTGACCAGGAGCAGGAACCCTGGCTGATTTCCCCCCTCTCTCTAATATAGGGGTCAGTGGGCAGTGACCGAAGCAGGAACCCTGGCTGATTCCCCCCTCTCTCTAATATAGGGGTCAGTGGGCAGTGACCAGGAGCAGGAACCCTGGCTGATTCCCCCCCCTCTCTAATATAGGGGTCAGTGGGCAGTGACTAGGAGGAGGAACCCTGGCTGATTTCCCCCTCTCTCTCTAATATAGGGGTCAGTGGGCAGTGACCAGGAGCAGGAACCCTGGCTGATTTCCCCCCCCCCCCTCTAATATAGGGGTCAGTGGACAGTGACCAGGAGCAGGAACCCTGGCTGATTTCCCCCTCTCTCTCTAATATAGGGGTCAGTGGGCAGTGACCAGGAACAGGAACCCTGGCTGATTTCCCCCCCCATCTCTAATATAGGGGTCAGTGGGCAGTGACCAGGAGCAGGAACCCTGGCTGATTTCCCCCCCCATCTCTAATATAGGGGTCAGTGGGCAGTGACCAGGAGCAGGAACCCTGGCTGATTTCCCCACTTCTCCCTCTAATATAGGGGTCAGTGGGCAGTGACCAGGAACAGGAACCCTAGCTGATTTCCCCCTCTCTCTCTAATATAGGGGTCAGTGGGCAGTGACCAGGAGCAGGAACCCTGGCTGATTTCCCCACTTCTCCCTCTAATATAGGGGTCAGTGGGCAGTGACCAGGAACAGGAACCCTAGCTGATTTCCCCCTCTCTCTCTAATATAGGGGTCAGTGGACAGTGACCAGGAGCAGGAACCCTGGCTGATTTCCCCACTTCTCCCTCTAATATAGGGGTCAGTGGGCAGTGACCAGGAACAGGAACCCTAGCTGATTTCCCCCTCTCTCTCTAATATAGGGGTCAGTGGACAG
This sequence comes from Chiloscyllium plagiosum, assembly GCF_037043375.1. NCBI lineage: Eukaryota > Metazoa > Chordata > Chondrichthyes > Orectolobiformes > Hemiscylliidae > Chiloscyllium > Chiloscyllium plagiosum. The sequence goes on from NW_028270188.1 coordinate 47,778,068, forward strand.
TGACCAGGAGCAGGAACCCTGGCTGATTTCCCCACTTCTCCCTCTAATATAGGGGTCAGTGGGCAGTGACCAGGAACAGGAACCCTAGCTGATTTCCCCCTCTCTCTCTAATATAGGGGTCAGTGGACAGTGACCAGGAGCAGGAGCCCTGGCTGATTTCCCCCCCCCCCACTCTCTCTCTCTAACATAGGGGTCAGTGGACAATGACCAGGAGCAGGAACCCTGGCTGATTTCCCCCCTCTCTCTAATATAGGGGTCAGTGGACAGTGACCAGGAGCAGGAGCCCTGGCTGATTTCCCCCCCCACTCTCTCTCTCTAACATAGGGGTCAGTGGACAATGACCAGGAGCAGGAACCCTGGCTGATTTCCCCCCTCTCTTTAATATAGGGGTCAGTGGGCAGTGACCAGGAGCAGGAACCCTGGCTGATTTCGCCCCCCCCCCCTCTAGTGTAGGGGTCAGTGGACTATGACCAGGAGTAGGAACCCTGGCTCATTTCACCTCCCCCATCCCATATCACTCTAATATAGGGGTCAGTGGGCAGTGACCAGGAGCAGGAACCCTGGCTGATTTCTCCCCTTCTCCCTCTAATATAGGGGTCAGTGGGCAGTGACCAGGAGCAGGAACCCTGGCTGATTTCCCCCCCCACTCTCTCTCTAATAAAGGGGTCAGTGGGCAGTGACCAGGAGCAGGAACCTTAGCTGATTCCCCCCCCCTCTCTCTCTCGAATATAGGGGTCAATGGGCAGTGACCAGGAGCAGGAACCCTGGCTGATTTCCCCCTCTCTCTCTAATATAGGGGTCAGTGGACAGTGACCAGGAGCAGGAACCCTGGCTGATTTCCCCCCCACTCTCTCTCTAATAAAGGGGTCAGTGGGCAGTGACCAGGAGCAGGAACACTGGCTGATTTCCCCCTCTCTCAAATATAGGGGTCAGTGGGCAGTGACCAGGAGCAGGAACCCTAGCTGATTTCCCTCTCACTCTCTAATGTAGGGGTCAGTGGGCAGTGACCAGGAGCAGGAACCCTGACTGATTTCCCACCCCCCTCTCTCTAATAAAGGGGTCAGTGGGCAGTGACCAGGAGCAGGAACCCTAGCTGATTTCCCTCTCACTCTCTAATATAGGGGTCAGTGGGCAGTGACCAGGAGCAGGAACCCTAGCTGATTTCCCTCTCACTCTCTAATATAGGGGTCAGTGGGCAGTGACCAGGAGCAGGAACCCTGGCTGATTTCCCCCCTCTCTCTAATATAGGGGTCAGTGGACAGTGACCAGGAGCAAGAACCCTGGCTGATTTCTCCCCCCTCTCTCTCTCTAATATAGCGATCAGTGGACAGTGACCAGGAGCAGGAACCCTGGCTGATTTCCCCCCTCTCTCTAATATAGGGGTCAGTGGGCAGTGACCAGGAGCAGGAGCCCTGTCTGATTTCCCCCCCCCTCTAATGTAGGGGTCAGTGGGCAGTGACCAGGAGCAGAAACCCTGGCTGATTTCCCCCCCCCCTCTCTCTCTCTAGTATAGGGGTCAGTGGGCAGTGACCAGGAGTAGGAACCCTGGCTGATTTTCCCCCCCCCTCTCTAATATAGGGGTCAGTGGACAGTGACCAGGAGTAGAAACCCTGGTTGTTTTCCCCCCCCTCTCTCTCTAATATAGGGGTCAGTGGGCAGTGACCAGGAGTAGGAACCCTGGCTGATTTCCTCCCCACTCTCTCTCTCTAATATCGGGGTAAGTGGGCAGTGACCAGGAGCAGGAACCCTGGCTGATTTCCTCCCCCCCTCTCTCTCTAATGTAGGGGTCAGTGGGCAGTGACCAGGAGCAGAAACCCTGGCTGATTTCCCCCCCCCCTCTCTCTATCTAGTATAGGGGTCAGTGGGCAGTGACCAGGAGTAGGAACCCTGGCTGATTTCCCCCCCCCCCTCTAATATAGGGGTCAGTGGACAGTGACCAGGAGTAGAAACCCTGGCTGTTTTCCCCCCCCTCTCTCTCTAATATAGGGGTCAGTGGGCAGTGACCAGGAGTAGGAACCCTGGCTGATTTCCTCCCCACTCTCTCTCTCTAATATCGGGGTCAGTGGGCAGTGACCAGGAGCAGGAACCCTGGCTGATTTCCTCCCCCCCTCTCTCTCTAATGTAGGGGTCAGTGGGCAGTGACCAGGAGCAGGAACCCTGGCTGATTTCCTCCCCCCCTCTCTCTCTAATGTAGGGGTCAGTGGGCAGTGACCAGGAGCAGGAACCCTGGCTGATGTCTCTCACCCATCCCTCTCTCATATCGGGGCTATTGGTCAATGATTACAGAAGCCCTTACCGTAATGTTTCCTTGATTGCAGCCCGGAGCAGTGGAACAGAGCTCATTAATTTACACACATCCCCCTGAGCCTGACCGTAGGCTGTGGTCACCTCGTCACGGAGGGCAGCTTGGATAGACGGGTTCCGAGCCAACTCGAACAGGGTAAACAGGAGAGTGTGTGCTGTCTGGGTAGATGAACAGGAGTTTAGGCTGCACATAGATTCATGAAAAGATGTCCAGCATGGAAACAGACCCTTCGGTCCAACCCATCCATGCCAACCTGATATCCCAACCTAACCTAGTCCCACCTACCCGCACCCAGTCCATATCCCTCCAAACCCTTCCTATTCATATACACATCAAGTGCTTTTTAAACGTTGCAGTTGTATCAGCCACCACCACTTCCTCTGGCAGCACATTCCATACATGTACCACCCTCTGTCTGAAAACGTTGCCTATAGGTCTCTTTTATATCTTTCCCCTCTCACCCTAAACCTTTGCCCTCTAGTTCTGGACTCCCCGACCCCAGGGAAAAGACTTTGCCTATTTATCCTATTCATGCCGCTCATCATTTTGTAAACCTCTATAAGGTCACCCCTCAGCCTCCGATGCTCCAGGGAAAACAGCCCCAGCCTATTCAACTTCTCCCTATAGCTCAAATCCTCCAACCCTGGCAACATCCTTGTAAATCGTTTCCGAACTCTTTCAAGTTTCACAACATCTTTCCGATAGGAAGGAGACCATGCAATATTCCAACAGTGGCCTAACCAATGTCCTGTACAGCTGCAACATGACTTCCCAACTCCTGTACTCAATAATCTGACCAATAAAAGAAAGCATACCAAATACCTTCTTCACTATCCTATCTTCCTGCGACTCCACTTTCAAGGAGCTATGAACCTGCAGTCCACGGTCTCTCTGTTCAGCAACACTCCTTAGGACCTTACCATTAAGTGTATGAGTCCTGCTAAGATTTGCTTTCCCAAAATGCAGCACCTCGCATTTATCTGAATTAAACTCCATCTGCCATTTCTCAGCCCATTGGCCCATAGAACATAGAACAGTACAGCACAAAACATGCCCTTCAGCCCATGATGTTGTGCTGACCATTGATCCTCATGTATGCACCCTCAAATTTCTGTAACCATATGCATGTCCAGTAGTCTCTTAAATGTCCCCAATGACCCTGCTTCCACAACTGTTGCTGGCAACGCATTCCGTGCTCTCACAACTCTCTGTGTAAAGAACCCGCCTCTGACATCCCCTCTATACTTTCCTCCAACCAGCTTAAAACTATGACCCCTCGTGTTAGCCATTTCTACCCTGGGAAATAGTCTCTGGCTATCGACTATCTATGCCTCTCATTATCTTGTATACCTCAATTAGGTCCCCTCTCCTCCTCCTTTTCTCCAATGAAAAAAGTCTGAGCTCAGTCAACCTCTGTTCATAAGATAAACCCTCCAGTCCAGGCAGCATCCTGGTAAACCTCCTCTGAACCCTCTCCAAAGTATCCACATCTTTCCTATAATAGGGCGACCAGAACTGGACGCAGTATTCCAAGTGCGGTCTAACCAAAGTTTTATAGAGCTGCAACAAGATCCCACGACTCTTAAACTCAATCCCCCTGTTAATGAAAGCCAAAACACCATATGCTTTCTGAACAACCCTGTCCACTTGGGTGGCCATTTTAAGGGATCTATGTACCTGCACCCCAAGATCCCTCTGTTCCTCCACACTGCCAAGAATCCTATCCTTAATCCTGTACTCAGCTTTCAAATTCGACCTTCCAAAATGCATCACCTCGCATTTATCCAGGTTGAACTCCATCTGCCACCTCTCAGCCCATCTCTGCATCCTGTCAATGTCCCGCTGCAGCCTACAACAGCCCTCTATACTGTCAACGACACCTCCAACCTTTGTGTCACCTGCAAACTTGCTGACCCATCCTTCAATCCCCTCATCCAAGTCATTAATAAAAATTACAAACAGTAGAGGCCCAAGGACAGAGCCCTGTTGTACACCACTCACCACTGACTTCCAGGCAGAATATTTTCCTTCGACTACCACTCGCTGTCTTCTGTTGGCCAGCCAATTCTGGATCCAGACAGATGTTCCCCTGAATCCCATTCCTCCTGACCTTCTGAATGAGCCTACCATGGGGAACCTTATCAAATGCCTTGCTAAAGTCCATATACACCACATCCACAGCTCAACCCTCATCAACTTTTCTAGTCACACCCTCAAAGAACTCGATAAAGTTTGTGAGGCATGACCTGCCCCTCACAAAGTTGTGTTGACTGCACTTAACCAAGCCATGCTCTTCCAGATGGTCACAAATCCTATCCCTCAGAATCCTTTCTAACACCTTGCAGACAGACGTGAGACTTACTGGTCTGTAATTGCCAGGGATTTCCCTATTTCCTTTCTTGAAGAGAGGAATTACATCTGATCAAGATCCCGTTGTAATCTGAGGTAACCCTCTTCGCTATCCACTACACCTCCAATTTTGGTGTCATCTGCAAACTTACTGACTATACTTCTTATGCTCACATCCAAATCATTTATGTAAATGAGGATGAGCATTGGACCCAGCACCGATCCTTGTGGCATTCCACTGGTCACAGGCCTCCAGTCTGAAAAACAACCCTCCACCACCACCCTCTGTCTTCTACCTTTGAGCCAGTTCTACATCCAAATGGCTGATTCTCCCTGTATTCCATGAGATTTAACCTTGCTAACCAGTCTTCCATGGGGAACCTTGTTGAATGCCTTACTGAAGTCCATGTAGATCACATCTACTGCTCTGCCCTCATCAATCCTCTTTGTTACTTCTTCAAAAAACTCAATCAAGTTTGTGAGATATGATTTCCCACGCACAAAGCCATGTTGACTATCCCTAATCAGTCCTTGCCTTCCCAGATATACGTACATCCTGTCCCTCAGGATTCCCTCTAACAGCAAACCCAACTCCGAGGTCAGGCTCACTGGTCTATAGATTAGATTAGATTAGATTACATTACAGGTGGAAACAGGCCCTTCGGCCCAACAAGTCCACACCGACCCGCCGAAGCGCAACCCACCCATACCCCTACATTTACCCCTTACCTAACACTACGGGCAATTTAGCATGGCCAATTCACCTGACCTGCACATCTTTGGACTGTGTGAGGAAACCGGAGCACCCGGTCTATAGATCCCTGGCTTGTCCTTACCACCCTTGTTCAACAGTGGCACCACGTTAGCCAATCTCCAGTCTTCCGGCACCTCACCTGTGACTATTGATGATACAAATATCTCAGCAACAGGCCCAGCAATCACTTCTCTAGCTTCCCACAATGTTCTAGGGTACACCTGATCAGGTCCTGGGGATTTATACACTTTTATGTGTTTCAACGCATCCAGCACTTCCTCCTCTGAAATATGGACATTTTTCAAGATGTCACCATCTATTTCCCTACATTCTGTACTTTCCATCTCCTTTTCTAAAGTAAACACTGATGCAAAATACTAATTTAGTATTTCTCCCATCCCCTGAGGCTCCACACAAAGGCCCCATTGTGCTGCCCCCTCCCCAACTACTGCACACACACATCCTGCAATCCCAGACCCTGCTCCTCTACACCCCCACCCAGACACTCAGTACCCCCTCCCCAACTACTGCGCACACACATCCTGCAATCCCAGACCCTGCTCCTCTACACCCCCACCCAGACACTCAGTACCCCCTCCCCAACGACTGCACACACACATCCTGCAATCCCAGACGCTGCTCCTGTACACCCCCACCCAGACACTCAGTACCCCCTCCCCAACTACTGCACACACACATCCTGCAATCCCAGACCCTGCTCCTCTACACCCGCACCCAGACACTCAGTACCCCCTCCCCAACTACTGCGCACACACATCCTACAATCCCAGACCTTGCTGCTGTACACCCCCACCCAGAGACTCAGTACCCCCTCCCCAACTACTGCGCATACACATCCTGCAATCCCAGACCCTGCTGCTGTACACCCCCACCCAGAGACTTAGTAGCCCCTCCCCCAATACCGCACACACATCCTGCAATCCCAGACCCTGCTCCTCTACACCCCCACCCAGACACTCAGTACCCCCTCCCCAACTACTGCGCACACACATCCTGCAATCCCAGACCCTGCTGCTGTACACCCCCACCCAGAGACCCAGTACCCCCTCCCCCAACTACTGCGCACACACATCCTGCAATCCCAGACCCTGCTGCTGTACACCCCCACCCCGACACTCAGTACCCCCTCCCCAACTACTGCGCACACACATCCTACAATCCCAGACCTTACTGCTGTACACCCCCACCCAGACACTCAGTACCCCCTCCCCCAATACTGCGCACACACATCCTACAATCCCAGACCCTGCTGCTGTACACCCCCACCCAGAGACCCAGTACCCCCTCCCCAACTACAGCGCACACACATCCTGCAATCCCAGACCCTGCTGCTGTACACCCCCACCCAGACACTCAGTACCCCCTCCCCCAATACTGCGCACACACATCCTACAATCCCAGACCCTGCTGCTGTACACCCCCACCCAGAGACCCAGTACCCCCTCCCCCAATACTGCGTACACACATCCTGCAATCCCAGACCCTGCTGCTGTACACCCCCACCCAGAGACCCAGTACCCCCTCCCCCAATACTGCGCACACACATCCTGCAATCCCAGACCCTGCTGCTGTACACCCCCACCCAGAGACCCAGTACCCACTCCCCAACTACTGCGCACACACATCCTACAATCCCAGACCTTACTGCTGTACACCCCCACCCAGAGACCCAGTACCCCCTCCACAACTACTGCGCACACACATCCTACAATCCCAGACCCTGCTGCTGTACACCCCCACCCAGACACTCAGTACCCCCTCCACAACTACTGCGCACACACATCCTGCAATCCTAGACCTTGTTGCTGTACACCCCCACCCAGATACTCAGTACCCCCTCCCCAACTACTGTGCACACACATCCTGCAATCCCAGACCCTGCTGCTGTACACCCCCACCCAGAGACTCAGTACCCCCTCCCCAACTACAGCGCACACACATCCTGCAATCCCAGACCCTGCTGCTGTACACCCCCACCCAGATACTCAGTACCCCCTCCCCAACTACTGTGCACACACATCCTGCAATCCCAGACCCTGCTGCTGTACACCCCCACCCAGAGACTCAGTACCCCCTCCCCAACTACAGCGCACACACATATCCTGCAATCCCAGACACTGCTGCTGTACACCCCCACCCAGACACCCGCTGCCCACCCTCACTCCGACCCAGCCCCGGCCCACCCAATCACTCCGCCATACGCCCCCCCCCCACTCCGGTGTCTGTCCGGGATGGGGCTGGCTGAGGAAAGTGCAGTCACCCTTCATGCTGAGACACTCACTGTTTCCACACTGCCAACCATCATCTCCACCGAGTTGGCCTTGATGATGTCAATTGGAAGCTTGGACTGATGGATCAGCTCAGGGATAATTCCCAAGTACTGCCTCTCTCCTTCCGGAACATTCTGCAGCTTCAGCAAAAGTTGCCTAAAGCACTGGTCAGCTGGAGATGAACAGAGAGCAGGAACGGCAAATCAGAGCAGGACTTCTGCACTGAATGGTTGCTGACCAAACTGAACGAGAGGTTCACTGTTCTTTGGAAGTGGAGTCACAGGTACATAGAGCAGCAAAGAACACACTTGGTAGGCTTGCCTTTAATCGTCAGGGCATTGAGTAGACGAAATGGGAGGTCATGTTTTGCAGCTGTACAGGACGTTAGGCCAGTTTTGGAATAGTGCATTCAATTCTAATCTACTTGCTATAGAAAAGATGTTGTGAAAGTTGAAAGGGTTCAGAAAAGATTTACAGGGATGTTGCCAGGGTTGGAGGATTTCAGCCAGAGGGAGAGGCTGAACAGGCTGGGGCCGTTTTCCCTGAAGCGTCGGAGGCTGAGGGGTGACCTTAAAGGGGTTTATAAAATCATGAGGGGCATGGATAGGGTGAATAGACGAGGCCTTTTCCCTGGGGTGGTGTCTCCAAAACTAGAGGGCATAGGTTTAAGATGAGTGGGGAAAGATATAAAGGGGACCTAAGGGGTAACCTTTTCATACAGAGGGTGGTGCATGTGTGGAATGAGCTGCCAGAGGAAGTGGTGGAGGCTGATACAATAATAACATTTTAAAAAGGCATCTGGATGGGTATTTGAACAGAAAGGGTTTAGAGGGATATGGGCCAGATGCTGTAAAATGGGACTAAATTAATTTAGGATATCTGGTCGACATGGAAAAGTTGGACCAAAGGATCTGTTTCTGTTCTGTACAGCTTGAGTGAAGGCAGAGAGAGATAATGAACAGAACCCTGACTCCCCCTTCCTTCTCCCTTTCAGATTCCTTGACAGGGTATGGGCTTTGCTGGCCAAGCTGGTATTTCTTGCCATCCCTAATTGCCCTCAAACTGAGTGCCTTGCTCAGCCATTCCAGAGGGCTATATCCCTGTGGGGTCTGGAGTCACATGCAGGCCTAGACCAGATAAGGACAGCAGATTTCCGTCCCCGATGGGACATCCTGTTGTTGGGGTTCATGAGAGATGTGGAGACAGGCAGCTGGGGAGAGTTAGTTTGTAGCACCCACCGTGTTCAAACAGAAAGTCCCACGCTGCTACGTGATCTCGCCAGGGTTTCATATTCAGCCATTTGGCCAGCTCCAGAGGAATGTACAGCAATGGGATAGTCGTCTGTAACATCTCCTCAACTGCTTGGATAAATCTCTCAGAGCTGGGATCCACTTCCTCTGCAAATAAACCCAGTCTCTCTCCATACAGTAGGTGGAAACTGGCTGGGAAGAGAGAGACTTTGATATTAACCAGGTAAAGGATAGTGCCAATATAAATAGGAGCCCCAGTAAACACGTCTTCCCCTCACTCCCCCGTCTGTATTTCGCACGGATCATTCCCCCGAGACACTCTAATCGACCACAAGTAACCCCACCCCCTGCCATGTAATCACAGAAGGTGCAACCCGTGCCCCTTCCCCTCCTCCCTGCTCACCATCCAAAGCCTGAAAGAGTCTTTCCAGGTGAAGCAGCATGTCACCTGGACCCCCTCCCATCCTGGGTATTGTTAACGCTGTACCCAATGTGGCCTACTCTACATTGAAGGAACTAAACGCAGTCTGGGTGACCACTTTGCAGAACACCACTGGTCCGTGCGCAAGCGTGGACCCAACCATCCTGTCGCTGATCACTCTAACACAGCGTCCTGTTCACATGCCCACATCACCGTCCATGACATGCTGCAGTGTTCCAGTGAAACCCAACACAAGCTGGAGGAGACTTCACCTGAGGAAGGAGCAGTGCTCCGAAAACTGGTGCTTCCAAATTAACATCTTGGACTAAAACCTGGAGTTGTGCGACTTCTAACTTTGTCCACGCCAGTCCAACACCAGCACCTCCACATCATGACTTAATATTGAGTGCAACAACTTCAGATTCTGAAGCAACTCCCATTCATTCCCTTTCTTGTAGATTTACTTGTTCCATTCTCGATCATCAACACTGGAAACGTTATCTTGCCCTCTCACCATGGAGGAAGACTGACCCACCGATCAATACAGCCCAGGTAAGGGAGAGAGCGTTTGATATAACCCGGGTAAGGGAGAGAGTGTTCGATATAACCCGGGTAAGGGGGAGAGAGAGTGATTGATATAACGCGGGTAAGGGAGAGAGAGAGTGATCGATATAACGCGGGTAAGGGAGAGAGAGAGTGATCGATATAACGCGGGTAAGGGAGAGAGAGTGTTCGATATAACCCGGGTAAGGGAGAGAGAGTGATTGATATAATCCGGGTAAGGGAGAAAGTGTTCGATATAACCCGGGTAAGGGAGAGAGAGAGTGATCGATATAACGCGGGTAAGGGAGAGAGAGTGTTCGATATAACCCGGGTAAGGGAGAGAGAGTGATTGATATAATCCGGGTAAGGGAGAGAGAGTGTTCGATATAAAGCGGGTAAGGGAGAGAGAGTGTTCGATATAACGCGGGTAAGGGAGAGAGAGAGTGTTCGATATAACCTGGGTAAGGGAGAGAGAGAGTGATCGATAGAACGTGGGTAAGGGGGAGAGAGAGTGATCGATATAACGCGGGTAAGGGGGAGAGAGAGTGTTCGATATAACGCGGGTAAGGGGGAGAGAGAGTGATCGATATAACATGGGTAAGGGAGAGAGAGTGTTCGACATAATGCGGGTAAGGGAGAGAGAGAGTGTTCGATATAACCCGGGTAAGGGAGGGAGAGAGTGTTCGATATAAAGCGGGTAAGGGAGAGAGAGAGTGTTCGATATAACCTGGGTAAGGGAGCGAGAGAGTGATCGATATAACGCGGCTAAGGGAGAGAGAGAGTGTTCGATATAACGCGGGTAAGGGGGAGAGAGCGAGATCGATATAACGCGGGTAAGGGAGAGAGAGAGAGTGTTCGATATAACCCGGGTAAGGGAGAGAGAGAGTGTTCGATATAACCCGGGTACGGGAGAGAGTGTGATCGATATAACGCGGGTAAGGGAGAGAGAGAGAGTGTTCGATATAACCCGGGTAAGGGAGAGAGTGTTCGATATAACGCGGGTAAGGGAGAGAGAGAGAGTGTTCGATATAACCCGGGTAAGGGAGAGAGAGAGTGTTCGATATAACCCGGGTAAGGGAGAGAGAGTGATCGATATAACGCGGGTAAGGGAGAGAGAGAGAGTGTTCGATATAACCCGGGTAAGGGAGAGAGTGTTCGATATAACGCGGGTAAGGGAGAGAGAGAGTGTTCGATATAACGTGGGTAAGGGGGAGAGAGAGTGATCGATATAACGCGTGTAAGGGAGAGAGAGAGAGTGTTCGATATAACCCGGGTAAGGGAGAGAGAGTGATCGATATAACCCGGGTAAGGGAGAGAGAGAATGTTCGATATAACGCGGGTAAGGGGGAGAGAGAGTGATCGATATAACGCGGGTAAGGGAGAGAGAGTGTTCGATATAACCCGGGTAAGAGAGAGAGAGTGATCGATATAACGCGGGTAAGGGAGAGAGAGAGAGTGTTCGATATAACGCGGGTAAGGGGGAGAGAGAGTGATCGATATAACGCGGGTAAGGGAGAGAGAGAGAGTGTTCGATATAACGCAGGTAAGGGAGAGAGAGTGATCGATATAACGCGGGTAAGGGAGAGAGAGAGTGATTGATATAACGCGGGTAAGGGAGAGAGAGAGTGATCGATATAACCCGGGTAAGGGAGAGAGAGAATGTTCGATATAACGCGGGTAAGGGGGAGAGAGAGTGATCGATATAACGCGGGTAAGGGAGAGAGAGTGTTCGATATAACCCGGGTAAGAGAGAGAGAGTAATCGATATAACGCGGGTAAGGGAGAGAGAGAGAGTGATCGATATAACGCGGGTAAGGGAGAGAGAGTGATCAATATAACGCGGGTAAGGGAGAGAGAGTGATTGATATAATCCGGGTAAGGGAGAGAGAGTGTTCGATATAAAGCGGGTAAGGGAGAGAGAGAGTGTTCGATATAACCCGGGTAAGGGAGAGAGAGTGATTGATATAACGCGGGTAAGGGAGAGAGAGAGCGTGTTCGATATAACGCGGGTAAGGGAGAGAGAGAGTGTTCGATATAACGCGGGTAAGGGGGAGAGAGAGTGTTCGATATTACGCGGGTAAGGGGGAGAGAGAGTGATCGATATAACATGGGTAAGGGAGAGAGAGTGTTCGATATAACGCGTGTAAGGGAGAGAGAGAGTGTTCGATATAACGCGGGTAAGGGAGAGAGAGAGTGTTCGATATAACCTGGGTAAGGGAGCGAGAGAGTGATCGATAGAACGCGGGTAAGGGGGAGAGAGAGTGTTCGATATAACGCAGGTAAGAAGGAGAGAGAGTGTTCGATATAACCCGGGTAAGGGAGAGAGGGAGTGATTGATATAATGCGGGTAAGGAAGAGTGAGAGAGTGATCGATATAACCCGGGTAAGGGAGAGAGAGTGTTTGATATAACCCGGGTAAGGGGGAGTGTGTTCGATATAACTCGGGTAAGGGAGAGAGAGAGAGTGATCGATATAACCCGGGTAAGGGAGAGAGAGTGTTTGATATAACCCGGGTAAGGGGGAGTGTGTTCGATATAACCCGGGTAAGGGAGAGAGAGATAGTGATCGATATAACCCGGGTAAGGGAGAGAGAGAGAGTGATCGATATAACCCAGGTAAGGGAGAGAGAGTGATCGATATAATGCGAGTAAGGGAGAGAGAGAGTGTTCGATATAACCCGGGTAAGGGAGAGAGAGAGAGTGTTCGATATAAAGCGGGTATGGGAGAGAGAGTGATCGATATAACGCGGGTAAGGGAGAGAGAGTGTTCGATATAACGCGGGTAAGGAGGAGAGAGAGTGATCGATATAACGCGGATAAGGGAGAGAGAGAGTGTGTTCGATATAACCCGGGTAAGGGAGAGAGAGAGTGTTCGATATAACCCGGGTAAGGGAGAGAGAGTGATCGATATAACGCGGGTAAGGGAGAGAGAGAGTGTTCGATATAACCCGGGTAAGGGGGAGAGAGAGTGATCGATATAACGCGGGTAAGGGAGAGAGAGAGAGTGTTCGATATAACGCGGGTAAGGGGGAGAGAGAGTGATCGATACAACGCGGGTAAGGGGGAGAGAGAGTGATCGATATAACCCGGGTAAGGGAGAGAGAGAATGTTCGATATAACGCGGGTAAGGGGGAGAGAGAGTGATCGACATAACGCGGGTAAGGGAGAGAGAGGGTTCGATATAACCCGGGTAAGAGAGAGAGAGTGATCGATATAACGCGGGTAAGGGAGAGAGAGAGTGTTCGATATAACGCGGATAAGGGGGAGAGAGAGTGATCGATATAACGCGGGTAAGGGGGAGAGAGAGTGTTCGATATAAAGCGGGTAAGGGAGAGAGAGAGTGTTCGATAAAACGCGGGTAAGGGAGAGAGAGAGTGTTCGATATAACGCGGGTAAGGGGGAGAGAGAGTGATCGATATAACGCGGGTAAGGGAGAGAGAGAATGTTCGATATAACGCGGGTAAGGGAGAGAGAGTGATCGATATAACGCGGGTAGGGGAGAGAGAGAGTGTTCGATATAATGCGGGTAAGGGGGAGAGAGTGTGATCGATATAACGCGGGTAAGGGAGAGAGAGAGAGTGTTCGATATAACCCGGGTAAGGGAGAGAGTGTTCGATATAACGCGGGTAAGGGAGAGAGAGAGAGTGTTCGATATAACCCGGGTAAGGGAGAGAGAGAGTGTTCGATATAACCCGGGTAAGGGAGAGAGAGTGATCGATATAACGCGGGTAAGGGAGAGAGAGAGAGTGTTCGATATAACCCGGGTAAGGGAGAGAGTGTTCGATATAACGCGGGTAAGGGAGAGAGAGAGTGTTCGATATAACGTGGGTAAGGGGGAGAGAGAGTGATCGATATAACGCGTGTAAGGGAGAGAGAGAGAGTGTTCGATATAACGCGGGTAAGGGGGAGAGAGAGTGATCGATATAACGCGGGTAAGGGAGCGAGAGAGTCATCGATATAACCCGGGTAAGGGAGAGAGAGAATGTTCGATATAACGCGGGTAAGGGGGAGAGAGAGTGATCGATATAACGCGGGTAAGGGAGAGAGAGTGTTCGATATAACCCGGGTAAGAGAGAGAGAGTGATTGATATAACGCGGGTAAGGGAGAGAGAGAGAGTGTTCGATATAACGCGGGTAAGGGGGAGAGAGAGTGATCGATATAACGCGGGTAAGGGAGAGAGAGAGAGTGTTCGATATAACGCAGGTAAGGGAGAGAGAGTGATCGATATAACGCGGGTAAGGGAGAGAGAGAGTGATTGATATAACGCGGGTAAGGGAGAGAGAGAGTGATCGATATAACCCGGGTAAGGGAGAGAGAGAATGTTCGATATAACGCGGGTAAGGGGGAGAGAGAGTGATCGATATAACGCGGGTAAGGGAGAGAGAGTGTTCGATATAACCCGGGTAAGAGAGAGAGAGTGATCGATATAACGCGGGTAAGGGAGAGAGAGAGTGATCGATATAACGCGGGTAAGGGAGAGAGAGTGATCAATATAACGCGGGTAAGGGAGAGAGAGTGATTGATATAATCCGGGTAAGGGAGAGAGAGTGTTCGATATAAAGCGGGTAAGGGAGAGAGAGAGTGTTCGATATAACCCGGGTAAGGGAGAGAGAGAGTGATTGATATAACGCGGGTAAGGGAGAGAGAGAGCGTGTTCGATATAACGCGGGTAAGGGAGAGAGAGAGTGTTCGATATAACGCGGGTAAGGGGGAGAGAGAGTGTTCGATATTACGCGGGTAAGGGGGAGAGAGAGTGATCGATATAACATGGGTAAGGGAGAGAGAGTGTTCGATATAACGCGTGTAAGGGAGAGAGAGAGTGTTCGATATAACGCGGGTAAGGGAGAGAGAGAGTGTTCGATATAACCTGGGTAAGGGAGCGAGAGAGTGATCGATAGAACGCGGGTAAGGGGGAGAGAGAGTGTTCGATATAACGCAGGTAAGAAGGAGAGAGAGTGTTCGATATAACCCGGGTAAGGGAGAGAGGGAGTGATTGATATAATGCGGGTAAGGAAGAGTGAGAGAGTGATCGATATAACCCGGGTAAGGGAGAGAGAGTGTTTGATATAACCCGGGTAAGGGGGAGTGTGTTCGATATAACTCGGGTAAGGGAGAGAGAGAGAGTGATCGATATAACCCGGGTAAGGGAGAGAGAGTGTTTGATATAACCCGGGTAAGGGGGAGTGTGTTCGATATAACCCGGGTAAGGGAGAGAGAGATAGTGATCGATATAACCCGGGTAAGGGAGAGAGAGAGAGTGATCGATATAACCCAGGTAAGGGAGAGAGAGTGATCGATATAATGCGAGTAAGGGAGAGAGAGAGTGTTCGATATAACCCGGGTAAGGGAGAGAGAGAGAGTGTTCGATATAAAGCGGGTATGGGAGAGAGAGTGATCGATATAACGCGGGTAAGGGAGAGAGAGTGTTCGATATAACGCGGGTAAGGAGGAGAGAGAGTGATCGATATAACGCGGATAAGGGAGAGAGAGAGTGTGTTCGATATAACCCGGGTAAGGGAGAGAGAGAGTGTTCGATATAACCCGGGTAAGGGAGAGAGAGTGATCGATATAACGCGGGTAAGGGAGAGAGAGAGTGTTCGATATAACCCGGGTAAGGGGGAGAGAGAGTGATCGATATAACGCGGGTAAGGGAGAGAGAGAGAGTGTTCGATATAACGCGGGTAAGGGGGAGAGAGAGTGATCGATACAACGCGGGTAAGGGAGAGAGAGAGTGATCGATATAACCCGGGTAAGGGAGAGAGAGAATGTTCGATATAACGCGGGTAAGGGGGAGAGAGAGTGATCGACATAACGCGGGTAAGGGAGAGAGAGGGTTCGATATAACCCGGGTAAGAGAGAGAGAGTGATCGATATAACGCGGGTAAGGGAGAGAGAGAGTGTTCGATATAACGCGGATAAGGGGGAGAGAGAGTGATCGATATAACGCGGGTAAGGGGGAGAGAGAGTGTTCGATATAAAGCGGGTAAGGGAGAGAGAGAGTGTTCGATAAAACGCGGGTAAGGGAGAGAGAGAGTGTTCGATATAACGCGGGTAAGGGGGAGAGAGAGTGATCGATATAACGCGGGTAAGGGAGAGAGAGAATGTTCGATATAACGCGGGTAAGGGAGAGAGAGTGATCGATATAACGCGGGTAGGGGAGAGAGAGAGTGTTCGATATAATGCGGGTAAGGGGGAGAGAGAGTGATCGATATAACGCGGGTAAGGGAGAGAGAGAGAGTGTTCGATATAACGCGGGTAAGGGGGAGAGAGAGTGATCGATATAGCGTGGGTAAGGGAGAGAGAGAGAGTGTTCTATATAACCCGGGTAAGGGCGAGAGAGAGTGATCGATATAACGCGGGTAAGGGAGAGAGAGAGTGTTCGATATAACGCGGGTAAGGGGGAGAGAGAGTGATCGATATAACGCGGGTAAGGGAGAGAGAGAGTGTTCGATATAATGCGGGTTAGGGAGAGAGAGAGTGTTCGATATAATGCGGGTTAGGGAGAGAGAGAGTGATCGATATAACGCGGGTAAGGGAGAGAGTGTTCGATATAACGCTGGTAAGGGAGAGCGAGTGATCCATATAATGCGGGTAAGGGAGAGAGTGTTCGATATAACCCAGGTAAGGGAGAGAGAGAGATCGATATAACCCGGGTAAGGGAGAGAGAGTGATCGATATAACACGGGTAAGGGAGAGAGTGTTCGATATAACCTGGGCAAGGGAGAGAGAGAGAGTGATCGATATAACGCGGGTAAGGGGGAGAGAGAGTGATCGATATAACGCGGGTAAGGGAGAGAGAGTGATTGATATAACCCAGGTAAGGGAGAGAGAGTGTTCGATATAAAGCGGGTAAGGGAGAGAGAGAGTGTTCGATATAACGCGGGTAAGGGAGAGAGAGAGTGTTCGATATAACGCGGGTAAGGGAGAGAGAGAGTGTTCGATATAACGCGGGTAAGGGAGAGAGAGAGATCAATATAACGCGGGTAAGGGAGAGAGAGAGAGTGTTCGATATAACCCGGGTAAGGGAGAGAGAGAGTGTTCGATATAACCCGGGTAAGGGGGAGAGAGTGATCGATATAACGCGGGTAAGGGAGAAAGAGAGTGTTCGATATAACGCGGGTAAGGGGGAGAGAGAGTGATCGATATAACGCGGGTAAGGGAGAGAGATAGAGTGTTCGATATAACGCGGGTAAGGGGGAGAGAGAGTGATCGATATAACGCGGGTAAGGGAGAGAGAGTGATCGATATAACCCGGGTAAGGGAGAGAGAGAGTGTTCGATATAAAGCGGGTTAGGGAGAGAGAGAGTGTTCGATATAACGCGGGTAAGGGAGAGAGAGTGTTCGATATAACGCGGGTAAGGGAGAGAGAGAGATCAATATAACGCGGGTAAGGGAGAGAGAGAGAGTGTTCGATATAACCCGGGTAAGGGAGAGAGAGAGTGTTCGATATAACCCGGGTAAGGGGGAGAGAGTGATCGATATAACGCGGGTAAGGGAGAAAAGGAGTGTTCGATATAACGCGGGTAAGGGGGAGAGAGAGTGATCGATATAACGCGGGTAAGGGAGAGAGATAGAGTGTTCGATATAACGCGGGTAAGGGGGAGAGAGAGTGATCGATATAACGCGGGTAAGGGAGAGAGAGTGATCGATATAACCCGGGTAAGGGAGAGAGAGAATGTTCGATATAACGCGGGTAAGGGGGAGAGAGAGTGGTCGATATAACGCGGGTAAGTGTGAGAGAGTGTTCGATATAACCCGGGTAAGAGAGAGAGAGTGATCGATATAACGCAGGTAAGGGAGAGAGAGAGTGTTCGATATAACGCGGGTAAGGGGGAGAGAGAGTGATCGATATAACGCGGGTAAGGGAGAGAGAGAGAGTGTTCGATATAACGTGGGTAAGGCAGAGAGAGTGATCGATATAACGCGGGTAAGGGAGAGAGAGAGTGATTGATATAACGCTGGTAAGGGAGAGAGAGAGTGATCGATATAACGCGGGTAAGGGAGAGAGAGTGTTCGATATAACCTGGGCAAGGGAGAGAGAGAGTGATCGATATAACGCGGGTAAGGGAGAGAGAGTGATCGATATAACGCGGGTAAGGGAGAGAGAGTGATTGATATAATCCGGGTAAGGGAGAGAGAGTGTTCGATATAAAGCGGGTAAGGGAGAGAGAGAGAGTGTTCGATAGAACCCGGGTAAGGGAGAGAGAGTGATCGATATAACGCGGGTAAGGGAGAGAGAGAGCGTGTTCGATATAACGCGGGTAAGGGAGAGAGAGAGTGTTCGATATAACGCGGGTAAGGGAGAGAGAGAGTGTTCGATATAACCTGGGTAAGGGAGAGAGAGAGTGATCGATAGAACGCGGGTAAGGGGGAGAGAGAGTGATCGATATAACGCGGGTAAGGGGGAGAGAGAGTGTTCGATATAACGCGGGTAAGGGGGAGAGAGAGTGATCGATATAACATGGGTAAGGGAGAGAGTGTGATCTATATAACGCGGGTAAGGGAGAGAGAGAGTGTTCGATATAACGTGGGTAAGGGAGAGAGAGAGTGTTCGATATAACCTGGGTAAGGGAGCGAGAGAGTGATCGATAGAACGCGGGTAAGGGGGAGAGAGAGTGTTCGATATAACGCAGGTAAGGGGGAGAGAGAGTGTTCGATATAACCCGGGTAAGGGAGAGAGGGAGTGATTGATATAATGCGGGTAAGGAAGAGTGAGAGAGTGATCGATATAACCCGGGTAAGGGAGAGAGAGTGTTTGATATAACCCGGGTAAGGGAGAGAGAGAGAGTGATCGATATAACGCGGGTAAGGGAGAGTGTGTTCGATATAACCCAGGTAAGGGAGAGAGAGTGATCGATATAACCCGGGTAAGGGAGAGAAAGTGATCGACATAACACGGGTAAGGGAGAGAGTGTTCGATATAACCTGGGCAAGGGAGAGAGAGAGAGTGATCGATATAATGCGGGTAAGGGGGAGAGAGAGTGTTCGATATAACCCGGGTAAGG
Source organism: Chiloscyllium plagiosum (assembly GCF_037043375.1). Lineage (NCBI taxonomy): Eukaryota > Metazoa > Chordata > Chondrichthyes > Orectolobiformes > Hemiscylliidae > Chiloscyllium > Chiloscyllium plagiosum. Next base: position 47,796,986 of record NW_028270188.1, read on the forward strand.
GAGAGAGAGAGTGTTCGATATAAAGCGGGTAAGGGAGAGAGAGAGTGTTCGATATAACCCGGGTAAGGGAGAGAGAGAGTGTTCGATATAAAGCGGGTAAGGGAGAGAGAGAGTGTTCGATATAACGCGGGTAAGGGAGAGAGAGTGTTCGATATAACGCGGGTAAGGGAGAGAGAGAGTGTTCGATATAACCCGGGTAAGGGAGAGAGAGAGTGTTCGATATAACCCGGGTAAGGGGGAGAGAGAGTGTTCAATATAACGCGGGTAAGGGAGAGAGAGAGAATGTTCGATATAACCCGGGTAAGGGAGAGAGTGTTCGATATAACGCGGGTAAGGGAGAGAGAGAGAGTGTTCGATATAACGCGGGTAAGGGAGAGAGAGAGGGATCGATATAACGCGGGTAAGGGAGAGAGAGAGTGATCGATAGAACGCGGGTAAGGGAGAGAGAGAGTGATTGATATAACGCGGGTAAGGGAGAGAGAGAGAGTGTTCTATATAACGCGGGTAAGGGAGAGAGAGAGAATGTTCGATATAACCCGGGTAAGGGAGAGAGTGTTCGATATAACGCGGGTAAGGGAGAGAGAGAGAGTGTTCTATATAACGCGGGTAAGGGAGAGAGAGAGGGATCGATATAACGCGGGTAAGGGAGAGAGAGAGTGATCGATAGAACGCGGGTAAGGGAGAGAGAGAGTGATTGATATAACCCGGGTAAGGGAGAGAGAGAGTGTTCGATATAACCCGCGTAAGGGAGAGAGAGAGTGTTCGATATAAAGCGGGTAAGGGAGAGAGAGAGTGTTCGATATAACACGGGTAAGGGAGAGAGAGTGTTCGATATAACGCGGGTAAGGGAGAGAGAGAGAGTGTTCGATATAAAGCGGGTAAGGGAGAGAGAGAGTGTTCGATATAACACGGGTAAGGGAGAGAGAGTGTTCGATATAACGCGGGTAAGGGAGAGAGAGAGTTTTCGATATAACCCGGGTAAGGAAGAGAGAGAGAGAGTGTTCAATATAACGCGGGTAAGGGAGAGAGAGAGAATGTTCGATATAACCCGGGTAAGGGAGAGAGAGAATGTTCGATATAACGCAGGTAACGGAGAGAGAGAGTGATCGATATAACGCGGGTAAGGGAGAGAGAGAGTGATCGATAGAACGCGGTTAAGGGGGAGAGAGAGTGTTCGATATAACGCGGGTAAGGGGGAGAGAGAGTGATCGATATAACGCGGGTCAGGGAGAGAGAGAATGATCGATAGAACGCGGGTAAGGGAGAGAGAGAGTGATTGATATAACCCGGGTAAGGGAGAGAGAGTGTTCGATATAACCCGGGTAAGGGAGAGAGAGAGAGTGTTCAATATAACCCGGGTAAGGGAGAGAGAGAGAGTGATCGATATAACGCGGGTCAGGGAGAGAGAGAGAGTGTTCGATATAACGCGGGTAAGGGAGAGAGAGAGTGTTCGATATAACGCGGGTAAGGGAGAGAGAGAGTGATCGATATAACGCGGGTAAGGAAGAGAGATAGTGATCGATAGAACGCGGGTAAGGGGGAGAGAGAATGTTCGCTATAACCCGGGTAAGGGAGAGAGAGTGTTCGATATAACGCGGGTAAGGGAGAGAGAGAGTGTTTGATATAACCCGGGTAAGGGAGAGAGAGAGAGTGTTCAATATAACGCGGGTAAGGGAGAGAGAGTGTTCGATATAACGCGGGTAAGGGAGAGAGAGAGTGTTTGATATAACGCGGGTAAGGGAGAGAGAGAGTGTTCGATATAACACGGGTAAGGGAGAGAGAGAGTGTTTGATATAACCCGGGTAAGGGAGAGAGAGAGAGTGTTCAATATAACGCAGGTAAGGGAGAGAGAGTGTTCGATATAACGCGGGTAAGGGAGAGAGAGAGTGTTTGATATAACGCGGGTAAGGGAGAGAGAGAGTGTTCGATATAACGCGGGTAAGGGAGAGAGAGAGAATGTTCGATATAACCCGGGTAAGGGAGAGAGAGTGTTCGATATAACCCAGGTAAGGGAGAGAGAGTGTTCGATCTAACCCGGGTAAGGGAGAGAGAGTGTTCGATATAACGCGGGTAAGGGAGAGAGAGAGTGATCGATATAACCCGGGTAAGGGAGAGAGAGAGTGATCGATAGAATGCGGGTAAGGGGGAGAGAGAGTGTTCGATATAACGCGGGTAAGGGGGAGAGAGAGTGATCGATATAACGCGGGTAAGGGAGAGAGAGTGTGTTCGATATAACCTGGGTAAGGGAGCGAGAGAGTGATCGATAGAACGCAGGTAAGGGGGAGAGAGTGATCGATATAACCCGGGTAAGGGAGAGAGAGAGAGTGTTCGATATAACGCTTGTAAGGGAGAGAGAGAGTGATTGATATAATGCGGGTAAGGGAGAGAGAGTGTTCGATATAACCTGGGTAAGGGAGAGAGAGTGATCGATATAACCCGGGTAAGGGAGAGAGTGTTCGATATAACCCGGGTAAGGGAGAGAGAGGGAGAGAGAGTGATCGATTTCACCCGGGTAAGGGAGAGAGAGTGATCGATATAACGCAGGTAAGGGAGAGAGAGAGAATGTTCGATATAACCCGGGTAAGGGAGAGAGAGTGATCGATATAACGCAGGTAAGGGAGAGAGAGAGAATGTTCGATATAACCCGGGTAAGGGAGAGATAGAGTGATCGATGTAACGCGGGTAAGGGGGAGAGAGGGTGATCGACATAACGGGGGTAAGGGAGACCGAGTGATAAATATAACCCGGGTAAGGGAGAGTGAGTGTTCGATATAACGCGGGTAAGGGAGAGAGTGTGTTCGATATAACCCGGGTGAGGGAGAGAGAGTGATCGATATAACCCGGGTAAGAGAGAGAGAGAGTGTTTGATATAACCCGGGTAAGGGAGAGAGAGAGAGTGATCGATATAACCCGCGTAAGGGAGAGAGAGACAGTGATCGATATAACCCGGGTAAGGGAGAGAGAGAGAGTGATAGGTATAACACGGATAAGGGAGAGAGAGAGAGTGATCGATATAACCCGGGTAAGCGTGAGAGAGTGAGTGTTCGATATAACCCGGGTAAGGGAGAGAGAGAGAGTGTTCAATATAACGCGGGTAAGGGAGAGAGAGTGTTCGATATAACGCGGGTAAGGGAGAGAGAGAGTGTTTGATATAACGCGGGTAAGGGGGAGAGAGAGAGTGTTCGATATAACGCGGGTAAGGGAGAGAGAGAGTGTTTGATATAACGCGGGTAAGGGAGAGAGAGAGTGTTCGATATAACGCGGGTAAGGGAGAGAGAGAGAATGTTCGATATAACCCGGGTAAGGGAGAGAGAGTGTTCGATATAACCCAGGTAAGGGAGAGAGAGTGTTCGATCTAACCCGGGTAAGGGAGAGAGAGTGTTCGATATAACGCGGGTAAGGGAGAGAGAGAGTGATCGATATAACCCGGGTAAGGGAGAGAGAGAGTGATCGATAGAATGCGGGTAAGGGGGAGAGAGAGTGTTCGATATAACGCGGGTAAGGGGGAGAGAGAGTGATCGATATAACGCGGGTAAGGGAGAGAGAGTGTGTTCGATATAACCTGGGTAAGGGAGCGAGAGAGTGATCGATAGAACGCAGGTAAGGGGGAGAGAGTGATCGATATAACCCGGGTAAGGGAGAGAGAGAGAGTGTTCGATATAACGCTTGTAAGGGAGAGAGAGAGTGATTGATATAATGCGGGTAAGGGAGAGAGAGTGTTCGATATAACCTGGGTAAGGGAGAGAGAGTGATCGATATAACCCGGGTAAGGGAGAGAGTGTTCGATATAACCCGGGTAAGGGAGAGAGAGGGAGAGAGAGTGATCGATTTCACCCGGGTAAGGGAGAGAGAGTGATCGATATAACGCAGGTAAGGGAGAGAGAGAGAATGTTCGATATAACCCGGGTAAGGGAGAGAGAGTGATCGATATAACGCAGGTAAGGGAGAGAGAGAGAATGTTCGATATAACCCGGGTAAGGGAGAGATAGAGTGATCGATATAACGCGGGTAAGGGGGAGAGAGGGTGATCGACATAACGGGGGTAAGGGAGACCGAGTGATAAATATAACCCGGGTAAGGGAGAGTGAGTGTTCGATATAACGCGGGTAAGGGAGAGAGTGTGTTCGATATAACCCGGGTGAGGGAGAGAGAGTGATCGATATAACCCGGGTAAGAGAGAGAGAGAGAGAGCGTTTGATATAACCCGGGTAAGGGAGAGAGAGAGAGTGATCGATATAACCCGCGTAAGGGAGAGAGAGACAGTGATCGATATAACCCGGGTAAGGGAGAGAGAGAGAGTGATAGGTATAACACGGATAAGGGAGAGAGAGAGAGTGATCGATATAACCCGGGTAAGGGAGAGAGAGAGTGTTCGATATAACCCGGGTAAGGGAGAGAGAGTGGTCGATATAACCCGGGTAAGGGAGAGAGTGTTCGATATAACCCGGTTAAGGGAGAGAGTGTTCGATATCACCCGGGTAAGGGAGAGAGATGGAGTGATCGATATAACCCGGGTAACGGGGAGAGAGTGTTCGATATAACCCGGGTAAGGTAGAGAGAGAGTGATCGATATAACCCGGGTAAGGGAGAGAGAGAGTGATTGATATAACCCGGGTACGGGGGAGAGAGAGTGTTCGATATAACCCGGGTAAGGGAGAGAGAGAGTGTTCGATATAACCCGGGTAAGGGAGAGAGAGAGTGATTGATATAACCCGGGTACGGGGGAGAGAGAGTGTTCGATATAACGCGGGTAAGGGAGAGAGAGAGTGTTCGATATAACCCGGGTGCGGGGGAGAGATAGTGTTCGATATAACGCGGGTAAGGGAGAGAGAGAGTGATCGATAGAACGCAGGTAAGGGGGAGAGAGAGTGTTCAATATAACGCGGGTAAGGGAGAGAGAGTGATCGATATAACCCGGGTAAGGGAGAGAGAGAGTGTTCGATATAACGCTTGTAAGGGAGAGAGAGAGTGATTGATATAATGCGGGTAAGGGAGAGAGAGAGAGTGATCGATATAACCCGGGAAAGGGAGAGAGAGTGTTCGATATAACCTGGGTAAGGGAGAGAGAGTGATCGATATAACCCGGGTAAGGGAGAGAGTGTTCGATATAACCCGGGTAAGGGAGAGAGAGGGAGAGAGAGTGATCGATTTCACCCGGGTAAGGGAGAGAGAGTGATCGATATAACGCAGGTAAGGGAGAGAGAGAGAATGTTCGATATAACCCGGGTAAGGGAGAGAGAGTGATCGATATAACGCAGGTAAAGGAGAGAGAGAGAATGTTCGATATAACCCGGGTAAGGGAGAGATAGAGTGATCGATATAACGCGGGTAAGGGGGAGAGAGGGTGATCGATATAACGGGGGTAAGGGAGACCGAGTGATAAATATAACCCGGGTAAGGGAGAGTGAGTGTTCGATATAACGCGGGTAAGGGAGAGAGTGTGTTCGATATAACCCGGGTGAGGGAGAGAGAGAGTGATCGATATAACCCGGGTAAGAGAGAGAGAGTGTTTGATATAACCCGGGTAAGGGAGAGAGAGAGAGTGATCGATATAACCCGGGTAAGGGCGGGAGAGACAGTGATCGATATAACCCGGGTAAGGGGGAGAGAGAGAGAGTGATAGATATAACACGGATAAGGGAGAGAGAGAGAGTGATCGATATAACCCGGGTAAGCGTGAGAGAGTGTGTTCGATATAACCCGGGTAAGGGAGAGAGAGTGGTCGATATAACCCGGGTAAGGGAGAGAGTGTTCGATATAACCCGGTTAAGGGAGAGAGTGTTCGATATCACCCGGGTAAGGGGGAGAGAGGGAGTGATCGATATAATCCGGGTAACGGGGAGAGAGTGTTCGATATAACCCGGGTAAGGTAGAGAGAGAGTGATCGATATAACCCGGGTAAGGTAGAGAGAGAGTGATCGATATAACCCGGGTAAGGGAGAGAGAGAGTGATTGATATAACCCGGGTACGGGGGAGAGAGAGTGTTCGATATAACCTGGGTAAGGGAGAGAGAGTGATCGATATAACCCGGGTAAGGGAGAGAGTGTTCGATATACCCCGGGTAAGGGAGAGAGAGGGAGAGAGAGTGATCGATTTCACCCGGGTAAGGGAGAGAGAGTGATCGATATAACGCAGGTAAGGGAGAGAGAGAGAATGTTCGATATAACCCGGGTAAGGGAGAGAGAGTGATCGATATAACGCAGGTAAGGGAGAGAGAGAGAATGTTCGATATAACCCGGGTAAGGGAGAGATAGAGTGATCGATATAACGCGGGTAAGGGGGAGAGAGGGTGATCGACATAACGGGGGTAAGGGAGACCGAGTGATAAATATAACCCGGGTAAGGGAGAGTGAGTGTTCGATATAACGCGGGTAAGGGAGAGAGTGTGTTCGATATAACCCGGGTGAGGGAGAGAGAGTGATCGATATAACCCGGGTAAGAGAGAGAGAGAGAGAGTGTTTGATATAACCCGGGTAAGGGAGAGAGAGAGAGTGATCGATATAACCCGCGTAAGGGAGAGAGAGACAGTGATCGATATAACCCGGGTAAGGGAGAGAGAGAGAGTGATAGGTATAACACGGATAAGGGAGAGAGAGAGAGTGATCGATATAACCCGGGTAAGGGAGAGAGAGAGAGTGTTCAATATAACGCGGGTAAGGGAGAGAGAGTGTTCGATATAACGCGGGTAAGGGAGAGAGAGAGTGTTTGATATAACGCGGGTAAGGGAGAGAGAGAGTGTTCGATATAACGCGGGTAAGGGAGAGAGAGAGTGTTTGATATAACCCGGGTAAGGGAGAGAGAGAGAGTGTTCAATATAACGCAGGTAAGGGAGAGAGAGTGTTCGATATAACGCGGGTAAGGGAGAGAGAGAGTGTTTGATATAACGCGGGTAAGGGAGAGAGAGAGTGTTCGATATAACGCGGGTAAGGGAGAGAGAGAGAATGTTCGATATAACCCGGGTAAGGGAGAGAGAGTGTTCGATATAACCCAGGTAAGGGAGAGAGAGTGTTCGATATAACCCAGGTAAGGGAGAGAGAGTGTTCGATCTAACCCGGGTAAGGGAGAGAGAGTGTTCGATATAACGCGGGTAAGGGAGAGAGAGAGTGATCGATATAACCCGGGTAAGGGAGAGAGAGAGTGATCGATAGAATGCGGGTAAGGGGGAGAGAGAGTGTTCGATATAACGCGGGTAAGGGGGAGAGAGAGTGATCGATATAACGCGGGTAAGGGAGAGAGAGTGTGTTCGATATAACCTGGGTAAGGGAGCGAGAGAGTGATCGATAGAACGCAGGTAAGGGGGAGAGAGTGATCGATATAACCCGGGTAAGGGAGAGAGAGAGAGTGTTCGATATAACGCTTGTAAGGGAGAGAGAGAGTGATTGATATAATGCGGGTAAGGGAGAGAGAGTGTTCGATATAACCTGGGTAAGGGAGAGAGAGTGATCGATATAACCCGGGTAAGGGAGAGAGTGTTCGATATAACCCGGGTAAGGGAGAGAGAGGGAGAGAGAGTGATCGATTTCACCCGGGTAAGGGAGAGAGAGTGATCGATATAACGCAGGTAAGGGAGAGAGAGAGAATGTTCGATATAACCCGGGTAAGGGAGAGAGAGTGATCGATATAACGCAGGTAAGGGAGAGAGAGAGAATGTTCGATATAACCCGGGTAAGGGAGAGAGAGTGGTCGATATAACCCGGGTAAGGGAGAGAGTGTTCGATATAACCCGGTTAAGGGAGAGAGTGTTCGATATCACCCGGGTAAGGGAGAGAGAGGGAGTGATCGATATAACCCGGGTAACGGGGAGAGAGTGTTCGATATAACCCGGGTAAGGTAGAGAGAGAGTGATCGATATAACCCGGGTAAGGGAGAGAGAGAGTGATTGATATAACCCGGGTACGGGGGAGAGAGAGTGTTCGATATAACCCGGGTAAGGGAGAGAGAGAGTGTTCGATATAACCGGGGTAAGGGAGAGAGAGAGTGATTGATATAACCCGGGTACTGGGGAGAGAGAGTGTTCGATATAACGCGGGTAAGGGAGAGAGAGAGTGTTCGATATAACCCGGGTGCGGGGGAGAGAGAGTGATCGATATAACGCGGGTAAGGGAGAGAGAGAGTGTTCGATATAACCCGGGTGCGGGGGAGAGAGAGTGATCGATATAACGCGGGTAAGGGAGAGAGAGAGTGTTCGATATAACCCGGGTAAGGGAGAGAGAGAGTGATCGATATAACGCGGGTAAGGGAGAGAGAGAGTGATCGATATAACGCGGGTAAGGGAGAGAGAGAGTGATCGATATAACCCGGGTAAGGGAGAGAGAGAGTGATCGATATAACCCGGGTAAGGGAGAGAGAGAGTGATCGATATAACCCGGGTAAGGGGAGAGAGAGTGATCGATATAACCCGGGTAAGGGAGAGAGAGAGATCGATATAACCCGGGTAAGGGAGAGAATGTGATCGATATAACCCGGGTAAGGGAGAGAGAGAGATCGATATAACCCGGGTAAGGGAGAGAATGTGATCGATATAACGCGGGTAAGGGAGAGAGAGAGATCGATATAACCCGGGTAAGGGAGAGAGAGAGCTCGATATAACCCGGGTAAAGGAGAGAGAGAGATCGATATAACCCGGGTAAGGGAGAGAATGTGATCGATATAACGCGGGTAAGGGAGAGAGAATGGCAACCAGTGAATCTTGTGACACATGAATCCGGACACATTATCACTGTGTGCCCGGAGACTTACACTCGAGAGAAAGTCGGAACAGATTGGGTAACATGTTAAACTCAGTCTGCCAACGACCTTGTGCCATCTCCTGCTCCACAAAGTCTGTGAAGTGCAGTGCGACAGGATCCACCAGGGGGCTGAATTTACTGACTGCTGACGGACTGATCACCTCCTTGTTCAGAACCAGTCTCTCACTCCTCCACACCTCCCCGTTCCTGTAATTTAAAACCAGAACAATCACTCGTTCAGAGGCTCCTGAACCCTGATCAACAGCCAGCCCACAGCAAGGGGTGAGGAAGCTCTTGCAACCCACCAAGTGTTCAGAAGTTACCACCCCTCCACCCTAACCAGATTCTCCCTTAGATCAAGTAGACTGGGACTATGGTGATTGGAATTTAGGGGAATGAGTGTCAACCTTACAGAAACATATAAAATGATGAAAGGAATGGATAAGCTGGAAGCAGGGAGGTTGTTTCCACTGGATGGTGAAACTTGAACAAGGGGGCATCACCTCAAAATAAGGGGGAAGCAGATTTAGTCTAGATTAGAGTGGTGCTGGAAAAGCACAGCAGGTCAGGCAGCATCCGAGGAGCAGGAAAATCAATATTTCGGGCAAAAGCCCTTCATTCATTCCTGATGAAAGGCTTTTGCCCAAAACGTCGGTGTTCCTGCTCCTCAGATGTTGCCTGACCTGCTGTGCTTTTCCAGCACCCTTCTGATCTTGGCTCTGATCTCCAGCATCTGCAGTCCTCAGTTTTGGCGCGGAGCAGACTTAGGACTGAGTAGAGGGGGAACTCCTCACCCAAAGGGTTGGGAGTCTGTGGAGTTCCCTACCTGGTGAGACTAGCTTGTTGAATGTTTTTAAGATTGATTTTGGAACGGTAAAGGAATTAAGGATTATGGTGAGAGGGTCGGTAAGTGGAGCTGAGGCCATGAAAAGATCAGCCATGATCTTATTGAGTGGTGGAGCCAGATGGCCTCGTCCTACTCCTGCTCCAATTCCTCCTCTTCTCCCAGAGAGTGCGTCCATGGGTTAGTTAGAACGCAACCTGGGCCCCCCCACCCCTCCAGGACCAAGTGGGTCAGTTCGCAGGGCAGCCCAAAGACTATCTGTTCATATATTGCTAGCAAGCTTTCTCTCATGCTGGCATGTCTGCCTCTTTTCAAATTTCTCCTTGCTGATTTAAATTCAGGTCAATTTCTGACCTGACTGAGCTTCACAGAATGGAACAGTGTTGATTTGAACTTGAATACTACCTTTGACCTCCTTAGTCAGCCATCAACAATCTGTCCTTCACCAGAATCCTTGTTGCTGTCTGGAATCTGTTTGGTCAGGATAATGAGCTATCTCCTTCAGCAGTTGGGGCTGCTTATTTCTGACTTCTCCTCTGCTCATTTAAACTAGAAGTAAACAGGAAGTAAAGATCCCACAACACTGCCCACATCAAACACCTCCAGACCCACGTATCTCTAACCTTTACGTGTAACCCTGCATTTCCCATGGCTAATCTACCTAGTCGACACATGTCTGGACACTATGGGCAGTTTAGCAAGGTAAGTCCACCCCAACCTGCACATCTTTGGACTGTGGGATGAAACCAGAGCGCTTGGTAGAAACCCGTGCAGACACTGGGAGAATGTGCAAACTCCACACACACAAAGCCCAAAGCTGGAATTGAATCCAGGTCCCTGGTGCTGTGAGGCAGCAGTGCTAACCACTGAGCCTCCCACAGCACTGAGCCTCCGACAGTGCCCACTCTCTCCGTACTAACCCACCGACAGTGCTCACTCGGTCAGCACTGATCCTCCAACAATGCCCGCTCCTTCAGCACTGGCCCTCCAACAGTGTGGCACTCCTTCAGTGCTGACCCTCCAACAGTGCCCACTCCCTCAGCATTGACCCTCTTGACAGTGTGGCACTCCCTCAGCACTGACGCTCCAACAGTGTAGTGCTCCCTCAGGGCTGACCCTCCGACAGTGCAACACTCCCTCAGCATGACCCTCTGACAGTGCAGGTACTCCCTCAGCACTGACCCTCCAACTGTCCGGCGCTCCCTCAGCACTGACCCTCCGACAGTGCCCACTCCCTCAGCACTGACCCTCCGACAGTGCGGCACTCCCTCAGCACTGACTCTCCGACAGTGCCCACTCCCTCAGCACTCACCCTCCGACAGTGCGGTGCTCCCTCAGCACTGACCCTCCGACAGTGCCCACTCCCTCAGCACTGACCCTCCGACAGTGCGACACTCCCTCAGCACTGACTCTCTGACTGTGCCCACTCCCTCAGCACTGACCTCCGACAGTGCCCACTCCCTCAGCACTGACCCTCTGACAGTGCGGCGCTCCCTCAGCACTGACCCTCTGACAGTGCGGCGCTACCTCAGCACTGACCCTCCGACAGTGCGGCACTCCCTCAGCACTGACTCTCCGACAGTGCCCACTCCCTCAGCACTGACCCTCTGACAGTGCGACTCTCCCTCAGCACTGACCCTCCGACAGTGTCCACTCCCTCAGCAATGACCCTCTGACAATGTGGTGCTCCCTCAGCACTGACCCTCCGACAGTGCCCACTCCCTCAGCACTGACCCTCCGACAGTGCGACACTCCCTCAGCACTGACTCTCAGATTGTGCCCACTCCCTCAGCACTGACCCTCCGACAGTGCGATACTCTCTCAGCACTGACCCTCCGACAGTGTCCACTCCCTCAGCACTGACCCTCTGATAGTGCGGCGCTCCCTCAGCACTGACCCTCCGACAGTGCGGCGCTCCCTCAGCACTGACCCTCCGACAGTGCCCACTCCCTCAGCACTGACCCTCCGACAGTGCGACTCTCCCTCAGCACTGACTCTCCGACAGTGCCCACTCCCTCAGCACTGATCCTCTGACAGTGCGGCACTCCCTCAGCACTGACCCTCCGATAGTGCGCCGCTCCCTCAGCACTGACGCTCCAACAGTGTAGTGCTCCCTCAGGGCTGACCCTCCGACAGTGCAACACTCCCTCAGCATGACCCTCTGACAGTGCAGGTACTCCCTCAGCACTGACCCTCCAACTGTCCGGCGCTCCCTCAGCACTGACCCTCCGACAGTGCCCACTCCCTCAGCACTGACCCTCCGACAGTGCGGCACTCCCTCAGCACTGACTCTCCGACAGTGCCCACTCCCTCAGCACTCACCCTCCGACAGTGCGGTGCTCCCTCAGCACTGACCCTCCGACAGTGCCCACTCCCTCAGCACTGACCCTCCGACAGTGCGACACTCCCTCAGCACTGACTCTCTGACTGTGCCCACTCCCTCAGCACTGACCTCCGACAGTGCCCACTCCCTCAGCACTGACCCTCTGACAGTGCGGCGCTCCCTCAGCACTGACCCTCTGACAGTGCGGCGCTACCTCAGCACTGACCCTCCGACAGTGCGGCACTCCCTCAGCACTGACTCTCCGACAGTGCCCACTCCCTCAGCACTGACCCTCTGACAGTGCGACTCTCCTTCAGCACTGACCCTCCGACAGTGTCCACTCCCTCAGCAATGACCCTCTGACAATGTGGTGCTCCCTCAGCACTGACCCTCCGACAGTGCCCACTCCCTCAGCACTGACCCTCCGACAGTGCGACACTCCCTCAGCACTGACTCTCAGATTGTGCCCACTCCCTCAGCACTGACCCTCCGACAGTGCGACACTCTCTCAGCACTGACCCTCCGACAGTGTCCACTCCCTCAGCACTGACCCTCTGATAGTGCGGCGCTCCCTCAGCACTGACCCTCCGACAGTGCGGCGCTCCCTCAGCACTGACCCTCCGACAGTGCCCACTCCCTCAGCACTGACCCTCCGACAGTGCGACTCTCCCTCAGCACTGACTCTCCGACAGTGCGACACTCCCTCAGCACTGACTCTCAGATTGTGCCCACTCCCTCAGCACTGACCCTCCGACAGTGCGACACTCTCTCAGCACTGACCCTCCGACAGTGTCCACTCCCTCAGCACTGACCCTCTGATAGTGCGGCGCTCCCTCAGCACTGACCCTCCGACAGTGCGGCGCTCCCTCAGCACTGACCCTCCGACAGTGCCCACTCCCTCAGCACTGACCCTCCGACAGTGCGACTCTCCCTCAGCACTGACTCTCCGACAGTGCCCACTCCCTCAGCACTGATCCTCTGACAGTGCGGCACTCCCTCAGCACTGACCCTCCGATAGTGCGCCGCTCCCTCAGCACTGAACCTCCGACAGTGCGGCGCTCCCTCAGCACTGACCCTCCGACAGTGCCCACTCCCTCAGCACTGACCCTCCGACAGTGCGACACTCCCTCAGCACTGACCCTCCGACAGTGCCCACTCCCTCAGCACTGACCCTCCGACAGTGCGACACTCCCTCAGCATTGACCCTCCGACAGTGCAGCACTCCCTCAGCACTGACCCTCCGATAGTGCGACACTCTCTCAGCACTGACTCTCTGACAGTGCGGCGCTCCCTCAGCACTGACCCTCCGACAGTACGGCGCTCCCTCAGCACTGACCCTCCGACAGTGCAGCGCTCTCTCAGCACTGACCCTCCGACAGTGCAGCGCTCTCTCAGCACTGACCCTCCGACAGTGCGGCACTCCCTCAGCACTGACCCTCCGACAGTGCGGCACTCCCTCAGCACTGACCCTCCGACAGTGCGGCGCTCCCTCAGCACTGACCCTTGGCCAGTGCGGCCCTCCCTCAGCGCTGACCCTTCTGTGTTAGTTTGGTATGCTTCTCCTGTTGGGAATACCAAGTTCAGGATCTGCTTTGCCTGGTTCATGTGAAAACTCACTTTCCCACACTGGCACTGATCGCCTAGCCTCACATTGAGCGACTGACCTCTCTGCTAGCCCGTGCCAGTAAAGTCCGGTAAAATTCCACAACAACAGACTGGATTGGACAATCTCAGGATAGAGCAGACCTCTGTAAATTGGGAGAGATCTCTAACAGTGAAAGTGCCTCTGTTTGGGTTTTTAACAGTATCACCCCGGCTTTGGCTGGGGTCACATTATCTCAATGCCTGTCAATTGCAGGCTCCCAATCGATTGACCTCACTGATTGGGAGTTGGAGTCAGAGCCGGGCCATGAAGTATTTCCAGAAAGGCTTGTCCCAATAACACCATCGACAGGCAAACAGGGCCTACCCATTCCCCCTTCCCTCCCTCTCGCTGCACTTACTTCAGGAAGATGCCACACTTATGGTTGCGATAGTCTCTGTGAGCCACCCAGGAATCCAGTAACATCCTTTTGGGGAACATCCCTTCCGACCGGAAGAGCACAGCAACGTCGTCTGGCTGAAAGATGTTAATGCTCTCTTTGCCTCCCAGTTTCTCCCTGGATACAGCAGGGGGTTAGCGATTACTGAGTCAGCAGCTTGCATCTCCTGAACCAGCACAGCCCACCCTTCTCCCTGAACAGCCGGACTAACAGCAGCATACAGCTGTCTCCTGCACCAGTCAATGCTGGGAAGACATTCACCTGCAGGGACAGCATGTGAGGTCATATCCATCTAGCCCCACATTCGGGGACAAATAGAGGGGGAGTTCTCACCCACCCCACACTCAGGCCAGACCCAGCAGGAGGAATAATCCCCAGACCATAACCCCTGGTCACTGACTCTGTGGCACAGTTCATCCATTAGACTGGAAGGCAAGATTCACAATTCACTTTAAGCATTTACACTCAACAGACTTGTACATGTTGGTGTAGAGACCCTTGCAGTGGATTCTCCAATCCCCCTCCCTATCCCTGTCACCCCCTCCAGCCCCTACAACCCCTCCCTATCCCTGTCACCCCCTCCAGCCCCTACACCCCCTCCCTATCCCTGTCACCCCCTCCAGCCCCTACACTCCCTCCCTATCCCTGTCACCCCCTCCAGCCCCTACACTCCCTCCCTATCCCTGTCACCCCCTCCAGGCCCTACACCCCCTCCCTATCCCTGTCACCCCCTCCAGCCCCTACACTCCCTCCCTATCCCTGTCACCCCCTCCAGCCCCTACACTCCCTCCCTATCCCTGTCACCCCCTCCAGCCCCTACACTACCTCCCTATCCCTGTCACCCCCTCCAGCCCCTACACCCCCTCCCTATCCCTGTCACCCCCTCCAGCCCCTACACTCCCTCCCTATCCCTGTCACCCCCTCCAGCCCCTACACTCCCTCCCTATCCCTGTCACCCCTTCCAGCCCCTACACCCCCTCCCTATCCCTGTCACCCCCTCCAGTCCCTACACTCCCTCCCTATCCCTGTCACCCCCTCCAGCCCCTACACCCCCTCCCTATCCCTGTCACCTCCTCCAGCCCCTACACCCCCTCCCTATCCCTGTCACCTCCTCCAGCCCCTACACCCCCTCCCTATCCCTGTCACCCCCTCCAGCCCCTACACTCCCTCCCTATCCCTGTCACCTCCTCCAGCCCCTACATTCCCTCCCTATTCCTGTCACCCCCTCCAGCCCCTACACTCCCTCCCTATCCCTGTCACCCCCTCCAGCCCCTACACTCCCTCCCTATCCCTGTCACCCCCTCCAGTCCCTACACCCCCTCCCTATCCCTGTCACCCCCTCCAGCCCCTACACTCCCTCCCTATCCCTGTCACCGCCTCCAGGCCCTACACCCCCTCCCTATCCCTGTCACCCCCTCCAGCCCCTACACTCCCTCCCTATCCCTGTCACCCCCCTCCAGCCCCTACACTCCCTCCCTATCCCTGTCACCTCCTCCAGCCCCTACATTCCCTCCCTATCCCTGTCACCCCCTCCAGCCCCTACACCCCCTCCCTATCCCTGTCACCCCCTCCAGCCCCTACACTCCCTCCCTATCCCTGTCACCCCCTCCAGCCCCTACACCCCCTCCCTATCCCTGTCACCCCCTCCAGTCCCTACACTCCCTCCCTATCCCTGTCACCCCCTCCAGCCCCTACACCCCCTCCCTATCCCTGTCACCTCCTCCAGCCCCTACACCCCCTCCCTATCCCTGTCACCTCCTCCAGCCCCTACACCCCCTCCCTATCCCTGTCACCCCCTCCAGCCCCTACACTCCCTCCCTATCCCTGTCACCTCCTCCAGCCCCTACTCTCCCTCCCTATCCCTGTCACCTCCTCCAGCCCCTACATTCCCTCCCTATTCCTGTCACCCCCTCCAGCCCCTACACTCCCTCCCTATCCCTGTCACCCCCTCCAGCCCCTACACTCCCTCCCTATCCCTGTCACCCCCTCCAGTCCCTACACTCCCTCCCTATCCCTGTCACCCCCTCCAGCCCCTACACCCCCTCCCTATCCCTGTCACCCCCTCCAGCCCCTACACTCCCTCCCTATCCCTGTCACCCCCCTCCAGCCCCTACACTCCCTCCCTATCCCTGTCACCCCCTCCAGCCCCTACATTCCCTCCCTATCCCTGTCACCCCCTCCAGCCCCTACACCCCCTCCCTATCCCTGTCACCCCCTCCAGCCCCTACACTCCCTCCCTATCCCTGTCACCTCCTCCAGCCCCTACATTCCCTCCCTATTCCTGTCACCCCCTCCAGCCCCTACACTCCCTCCCTATCCCTGTCACCCCCTCCAGCCCCTACACCCCCTCCCTATCCCTGTCACCCCCTCCAGTCCCTACACTCCCTCCCTATCCATGTCACCCCCTCCAGCCCCTACACTCCCTCCCTATCCCTGTCACCTCCTCCACCCCCACACTCCCTCCCTATTCCTGTCACCTCCTCCAGCCCCTACACCCCCTCCATATCTCACCCCCTCCATCCCCTACACCCCCTCCCTATCTCTGTCACCCGCTCCCTATCTCTGTCACCCCCTCCAGCACCTATACCCCCTCTCTATCTCTGTCACCCCCTCCAGCCCCTACATCCCCTCCCTATCTCTGTCACCCCCTCCAGCCCCTACACCCCCTCCCTATCTCTGTCACCCTCTCCAGTCTCTACACCCCACCTCCCGACCTCTGTCACCCCCTCCCTATCTCTGTCACCTCCTCAGCACCTACAACCCTCCCTATCTCTGTCACCTCCTCCAGCCCCTACACTCCCTCCCTATCCCTGTCACCCCCTCCAGCCCCTACACTCCCTCCCTATCCCTGTCACCCCCTCCAGCCCCTACACCCCCTCCCTATCCCTGTCACCTCCTCCAGCCCCTACACCCCCTCCCTATCCCTGTCACCTCCTCCAGCCCCTACACCCCCTCCCTATCCCTGTCACCCCCTCCAGCCCCTACACTCCCTCCCTATCCCTGTCACCCCCTCCAGCCCCTACACTCCCTCCCTATCCCTGTCACCTCCTCCAGCCCCTACATTCCCTCCCTATTCCTGTCACCCCCTCCAGCCCCTACACTCCCTCCCTATCCCTGTCACCCCCTCCAGCCCCTACACTCCCTCCCTATTCCTGTCACCCCCTCCAGTCCCTACACCCCCTCCCTATCCCTGTCACCCCCTCCAGCCCCTACACTCCCTCCCTATCCCTGTCACCGCCTCCAGGCCCTACACCCCCTCCCTATCCCTGTCACCCCCTCCAGCCCCTACACTCCCTCCCTATCCCTGTCACCCCCCTCCAGCCCCTACACTCCCTCCCTATCCCTGTCACCTCCTCCAGCCCCTACATTCCCTCCCTATCCCTGTCACCCCCTCCAGCCCCTACACCCCCTCCCTATCCCTGTCACCCCCTCCAGCCCCTACACTCCCTCCCTATCCCTGTCACCCCCTCCAGCCCCTACATTCCCTCCCTATCCCTGTCACCCCCTCCAGCCCCTACACCCCCTCCCTATCCCTGTCACCCCCTCCAGCCCCTACACCCCCTCCCTATCCCTGTCACCTCCTCCAGCCCCTACACCCCCTCCCTATCCCTGTCACCTCCTCCAGCCCCTACACTCCCTCCCTATCCCTGTCACCCCCTCCAGCCCCTACACCCCCTCCCTATCCCTGTCACCTCCTCCAGCCCCTACACCCCTTCCCTATCCCTGTCACCTCCTCCAGCCCCTACACCCCCTCCCTATCCCTGTCACCCCCTCCAGCCCCTACACTCCCTCCCTATCCCTGTCACCCCCTCCAGCCCCTACACTCCCTCCCTATCCCTGTCACCCCCTCCAGCCCCTACACCCCCTCCCTATCCCTGTCACCTCCTCCAGCCCCTACACCCCTTCCCTATCCCTGTCACCTCCTCCAGCCCCTACACCCCTTCCCTATCCCTGTCACCTCCTCCAGCCCCTACACCCCCTCCCTATCCCTGTCACCTCCTCCATCCCCTACATTCCCTCCCTATTCCTGTCACCCCCTCCAGCCCCTACACTCCCTCCCTATCCCTGTCACCCCCTCCAGCCCCTACACTCCCTCCCTATCCCTGTCACCCCCTCCAGTCCCTACACTCCCTCCCTATCCCTGTCACCCCCTCCAGCCCCTACACCCCCTCCCTATCCCTGTCACCTCCTCCAGCCCCTACACCCCCTCCCTATCCCTGTCACCCCCTCCAGCCCCTACACTCCCTCCCTATCCCTGTCACCCCCTCCAGGCCCTACACCCCCTCCCTATCCCTGTCACCCCCTCCAGCCCCTACACTCCCTCCCTATCCCTGTCACCCCCCTCCAGCCCCTACACTCCCTCCCTATCCCTGTCACCCCCTCAAGCCCCTACATTCCCTCCCTATCCCTGTCACCCCCTCCAGCCCCTACACCCCCTCCCTATCCCTGTCACCCCCTCCAGCCCCTACACTCCCTCCCTATCCCTGTCACCTCCTCCAGCCCCTACATTCCCTCCCTATTCCTGTCACCCCCTCCAGCCCCTACACTCCCTCCCTATCCCTGTCACCCCCTCCAGCCCCTACACCCCCTCCCTATCCCTGTCACCCCCTCCAGTCCCTACACTCCCTCCCTATCCATGTCACCCCCTCCAGCCCCTACACTCCCTCCCTATCCCTGTCACCTCCTCCACCCCCACACTCCCTCCCTATTCCTGTCACCTCCTCCAGCCCCTACACCCCCTCCATATCTCACCCCCTCCATCCCCTACACCCCCTCCCTATCTCTGTCACCCGCTCCCTATCTCTGTCACCCCCTCCAGCACCTATACCCCCTCTCTATCTCTGTCACCCCCTCCAGCCCCTACATCCCCTCCCTATCTCTGTCACCCCCTCCAGCCCCTACACCCCCTCCCTATCTCTGTCACCCTCTCCAGTCTCTACACCCCACATCCCGACCTCTGTCACCCCCTCCCTATCTCTGTCACCTCCTCAGCACCTACAACCCTCCCTATCTCTGTCACCTCCTCCAGCCCCTACACTCCCTCCCTATCCCTGTCACCCCCTCCAGCCCCTACACTCCCTCCCTATCCCTGTCACCCCCTCCAGCCCCTACACTACCTCCCTATCCCTGTCACCCCCTCCAGCCCCTACACCCCCTCCCTATCCCTGTCACCCCCTCCAGCCCCTACACTCCCTCCCTATCCCTGTCACCCCCTCCAGCCCCTACACTCCCTCCCTATCCCTGTCACCCCTTCCAGCCCCTACACCCCCTCCCTATCCCTGTCACCCCCTCCAGTCCCTACACTCCCTCCCTATCCCTGTCACCCCCTCCAGCCCCTACACCCCCTCCCTATCCCTGTCACCTCCTCCAGCCCCTACACCGCCTCCCTATCCCTGTCACCTCCTCCAGCCCCTACACCCCCTCCCTATCCCTGTCACCCCCTCCAGCCCCTACACTCCCTCCCTATCCCTGTCACCCCCTCCAGCCCCTACACTCCCTCCCTATCCCTGTCACCTCCTCCAGCCCCTACATTCCCTCCCTATTCCTGTCACCCCCTCCAGCCCCTACACTCCCTCCCTCTCCCTGTCACCCCCTCCAGCCCCTACACTCCCTCCCTATCCCTGTCACCCCCTCCAGTCCCTACACTCCCTCCCTATCCTAGTCACCCCCTCCAGCCCCTACACCCCCTCCATATCCCTGTCACCTCCTCCAGCCCCTACACCCCCTCCCTATCCCTGTCACCCCCTCCAGCCCCTACACTCCCTCCCTATCCCTGTCACCGCCTCCAGGCCCTACACCCCCTCGCTATCCCTGTCACCCCCTCCAGCCCCTACACTCCCTCCCTATCCCTGTCACCCCCCTCCAGCCCCTACACTCCCTCCCTATCCCTGTCACCCCCTCCAGCCCCTACATTCCCTCCCTATCCCTGTCACCCCCTCCAGCCCCTACACCCCCTCCCTATCCCTGTCACCCCCTCCAGCCCCTACACTCCCTCCCTATCCCTGTCACCTCCTCCAGCCCCTACATTCCCTCCCTATTCCTGTCACCCCCTCCAGCCCCTACACTCCCTCCCTATCCCTGTCACCCCCTCCAGCCCCTACACCCCCTCCCTATCCCTGTCACCCCCTCCAGTCCCTACACCCCCTCCCTATCCCTGTCACCCCCTCCAGCCCCTACACTCCCTCCCTATCCCTGTCACCCCCTCCAGCCCCTACACCCCCTCCCTATCCCTGTCACCCCCTCCAGTCCCTACACTCCCTCCCTATCCCTGTCACCCCCTCCAGCCCCTACACCCCCTCCCTATCCCTGTCACCTCCTCCAGCCCCTACACCCCCTCCCTATCCCTGTCACCTCCTCCAGCCCCTACACCCCCTCCCTATCCCTGTCACCCCCTCCAGCCCCTACACTCCCTCCCTATCCCTGTCACCCCCTCCAGCCCCTACTCTCCCTCCCTATCCCTGTCACCTCCTCCAGCCCCTACATTCCCTCCCTATTCCTGTCACCCCCTCCAGCCCCTACACTCCCTCCCTATCCCTGTCACCCCCTCCAGCCCCTACACTCCCTCCCTATCTCTGTCACCCGCTCCCTATCTCTGTCACCCCCTCCAGCACCTATACCCCCTCTCTATCTCTGTCACCCCCTCCAGCCCCTACATCCCCTCCCTATCTCTGTCACCCCCTCCAGCCCCTACACCCCCTCCCTATCTCTGTCACCCTCTCCAGTCTCTACACCCCACCTCCCGACCTCTGTCACCCCCTCCCTATCTCTGTCACCTCCTCAGCCCCTACAACCCTCCCTATCTCTGTCACCTCCTCCAGCCCCTACACTCCCTCCCTATCCCTGTCACCCCCTCCAGCCCCTACATTCCCTCCCTATTCCTGTCACCTCCTCCAGCCCCTACACCCCCTCCATATCTCACCCCCTCCATCCCCTACACCCCCTCCCTATCTCTGTCACCCTCTCCCTATCTCTGTCACCCCCTCCAGCCCCTACACCCCCTCCCTATCTCTGTCACCCTCACCAGTCTCTACACCCCCCTCCTGACCTCTGTCACCCCCTCCCTATCTCTGTCACCTCCTCAGCCCCTACAACCCTCCCTATCTCTGTCACCTCCTCCAGCCCCTACACCCCCTCTCTACCTCTGTCACCCCCTCCAGTCTCTAGACTCCCTCCCTATCCCTGTCACCCCCTCCAGCCCCTACACCCCCTCCCTATCCCTGTCACCTCCTCCAGCCCCTACACCCCCTCCCTATCCCTGTCACCCCCTCCAGCCCCGACACCCCCTCCCTATCCCTGTCACCCCCTCCAGCCCCTACACTCCCTCCCTATCCCTGTCACCCCTTCCAGCCCCTACACCCCCTCCCTATCCCTGTCACCCCCTCCAGTCCCTACACTCCCTCCCTATCCCTGTCACCCCCTCCAGCCCCTACACCCCCTCCCTATCCCTGTCACCTCCTCCAGCCCCTACACCCCCTCCCTATCCCTGTCACCTCCTCCAGCCCCTACACCCCCTCCCTATCCCTGTCACCCCCTCCAGCCCCTACACTCCCTCCCTATCCCTGTCACCCCCTCCAGCCCCTACACTCCCTCCCTATCCCTGTCACCTCCTCCAGCCCCTACATTCCCTCCCTATTCCTGTCACCCCCTCGAGCCCCTACACTCCCTCCCTATCCCTGTCACCCCCTCCAGCCCCTACACTCCCTCCCTATCCCTGTCACCCCCTCCAGTCCCTACACTCCCTCCCTATCCCTGTCACCCCCTCCAGCCCCTACACCCCCTCCATATCCCTGTCACCTCCTCCAGCCCCTACACCCCCTCCCTATCCCTGTCACCCCCTCCAGCCCCTACACTCCCTCCCTATCCCTGTCACCGCCTCCAGGCCCTACACCCCCTCCCTATCCCTGTCACCCCCTCCAGCTAGTACACTCCCTCCCTATCCCTGTCACCCCCCTCCAGCCCCTACACTCCCACCCTATCCCTGTCACCCCCTCCAGCCCCTACATTCCCTCCCTATCCCTGTCACCCCCTCCAGCCCCTACACCCCCTCCCTCTCCCTGTCACCCCCTCCAGCCCCTACACTCCCTCCCTATCCCTGTCACCTCCTCCAGCCCCTACATTCCCTCCCTATTCCTGTCACCCCCTCCAGCCCCTACACTCCCTCCCTATCCCTGTCACCCCCTCCAGCCCCTACACCCCCTCCCTATCCCTGTCACCCCCTCCAGCCCCTACACCCCCTCCCTATCCCTGTCACCCCCTCCAGCCCCTACACTCCCTCCCTATCCCTGTCACCCCCTCCAGCCCCTACACCCCCTCTCTATCCCTGTCACCCCCTCCAGTCCCTACACTCCCTCCCTATCCCTGTCACCCCCTCCAGCCCCTACACTCCCTCCCTATCCCTGTCACCCCCTCCAGCCCCTACACCCCCTCCCTATCCCTGTCACCCCCTCCAGCCCCTACACCCCCTCCCTATCCCTGTCACCCCCTCCAGCCCCTACACTCCCTCCCTATCCCTGTCACCCCCTCCAGCCCCTACACCCCCTCTCTATCCCTGTCACCTCCTCCAGCCCCTACACCCCCTCCCTATCCCTGTCACCTCCTCCAGCCCCTACACCCTCTCCCTATCCCTGTCACCCCCTCCATCCCCTACATTCCCTCCCTATTCCTGTCACCCCCTCCAGCCCCTACACTCCCTCCCTATCCCTGTCACCTCCTCCAGCCCCTACACCCCCTCCCTATCCCTGTCACCCCCTCCAGTCCCTACACTCCCTCCCTATCCATGTCACCCCCTCCAGCCCGTCCACTCCCTCCCTATCCCTGTCAACTCCTCCACCCCCACACTCCCTCCCTATTCCTGTCACCTCCTCCAGCCCCTACACCCCCTCCATATCTCACCCCCTCCAT
The DNA here is from genome assembly GCF_037043375.1 of Chiloscyllium plagiosum. NCBI lineage: Eukaryota > Metazoa > Chordata > Chondrichthyes > Orectolobiformes > Hemiscylliidae > Chiloscyllium > Chiloscyllium plagiosum. The sequence goes on from NW_028270188.1 coordinate 47,819,826, forward strand.
CCCCTACACCCCCTCCCTATCTCTGTCACCCTCTCCCTATCTCTGTCACCCCCTCCAGCACCTATACCCCCTCTCTATCTCTGTCACCCCCTCCAGCCCCTACACTCCCTCCCTATCCCTGTCACCGCCTCCAGGCCCTACAACCCCTCCCTATCCCTGTCACCCCCTCCAGCCCCTACAGTCCCTCCCTATCCCTGTCACCCCCCTCCAGCCCCTACACTCCCTCCCTATCCCTGTCACCCCCTCCAGCCCCTACATTCCCTCCCTATCCCTGTCACCCCCTCCAGCCCCTACACCCCCTCCCTATCCCTGTCACCCCCTCCAGCCCCTACACTCCCTCCCTATCCCTGTCACCCCCTCCAGCCCCTACACCCCCTCCCTATCCCTGTCACCCCCTCCAGTCCCTACACTCCCTCCCTATCCCTGTCACCCCCTCCAGCCCCTACACCCCCTCCCTATCCCTGTCACCTCCTCCAGCCCCTACACCCCCTCCCTATCCCTGTCACCTCCTCCAGCCCCTACACCCCCTCCCTATCCCTGTCACCCCCTCCAGCCCCTACACTCCCTCCCTATCCCTGTCACCCCCTCCAGCCCCTACACTCCCTCCCTATCCCTGTCACCTCCTCCAGCCCCTACATTCCCTCCCTATTCCTGTCACCCCCTCCAGCCCCTACACTCCCTCCCTATCCCTGTCACCCCCTCCAGCCCCTACACTCCCTCCCTATCCCTGTCACCCCCTCCAGTCCCTACACTCCCTCCCTATCCCTGTCACCCCCTCCAGCCCCTACACCCCCTCCCTATCCCTGTCACCTCCTCCAGCCCCTACACCCCCTCCCTATCCCTGTCACCCCCTCCAGCCCCTACACTCCCTCCCTATCCCTGTCACCCCCTCCAGGCCCTACACCCCCTCCCTATCCCTGTCACCCCCTCCAGCCCCTACACTCCCTCCCTATCCCTGTCACCCCCCTCCAGCCCCTACACTCCCTCCCTATCCCTGTCACCCCCTCCAGCCCCTACATTCCCTCCCTATCCCTGTCACCCCCTCCAGCCCCTACACCCCCTTCCTATCCCTGTCACCCCCTCCAGCCCCTACACTCCCTCCCTATCCCTGTCACCTCCTCCAGCCCCTACATTCCCTCCCTATTCCTGTCACCCCCTCCAGCCCCTACACTCCCTCCCTATCCCTGTCACCTCCTCCAGCCCCTACACCCCCTCCCTATCCCTGTCACCCCCTCCAGTCCCTACACTCCCTCCCTATCCATGTCACCCCCTCCAGCCCCTACACTCCCTCCCTATCCCTGTCACCTCCTCCACCCCCACACTCCCTCCCTATTCCTGTCACCTCCTCCAGCCCCTACACCCCCTCCATATCTCACCCCCTCCAGCCCCTACACCCCCTCCCTATCTCTGTCACCCTCTCCCTATCTCTGTCACCCCCTCCAGCTCCTATACCCCCTCTCTATCTCTGTCACCCCCTCCAGCCCCTACATCCCCTCCCTATCCCTGTCACCCCCTCCAGCCCCTACACTACCTCCCTATCCCTGTCACCCCCTCCAGCCCCTACACCCCCTCCCTATCCCTGTCACCCCCTCCAGCCCCTACACTCCCTCCCTATCCCTGTCACCCCCTCCAGCCCCTACACTCCCTCCCTATCCCTGTCACCCCTTCCAGCCCCTACACCCCCTCCCTATCCCTGTCACCCCCTCCAGTCCCTACACTCCCTCCCTATCCCTGTCACCCTCTCCAGCCCCTACACCCCCTCCCTATCCCTGTCACCTCCTCCAGCCCCTACACCCCCTCCCTATCCCTGTCACCTCCTCCAGCCCCTACACCCCCTCCCTATCCCTGTCACCCCCTCCAGCCCCTACACTCCCTCCCTATCCCTGTCACCCCCTCCAGCCCCTACACTCCCTCCCTATCCCTGTCACCCCCTCCAGCCCCTACATTCCCTCCCTATCCCTGTCACCCCCTCCAGCCCCTACACCCCCTCCCTATCCCTGTCACCCCCTCCAGCCCCTACACTCCCTCCCTATCCCTGTCGCCTCCTCCAGCCCCTACATTCCCTCCCTATTCCTGTCACCCCCTCCAGCCCCTACACTCCCTCCCTATCCCTGTCACCCCCTCCAGCCCCTACACCCCCTCCCTATCCCTGTCACCCCCTCCAGCCCCTACACCCCCTCCCTATCCCTGTCACCCCCTCCAGCCCCTACACTCCCTCCCTATCCCTGTCACCCCCTCCAGCCCCTACACCCCCTCTCTATCCCTGTCACCCCCTCCAGTCCCTACACTCCCTCCCTATCCCTGTCACCCCCTCCAGCCCCTACACCCCCTCCCTATCCCTGTCACCTCCTCCTGCCCCTACACCCCCTCCCTATCCCTGTCACCTCCTCCAGCCCCTACATTCCCTCCCTATTCCTGTCACCCCCTCCAGCCCCTACACTCCCTCCCTATCCCTGTCACCTCCTCCAGCCCCTACACCCCCTCCCTATCCCTGTCACCCCCTCCAGTCCCTACACTCCCTCCCTATCCATGTCACCCCCTCCAGCCCGTCCACTCCCTCCCTATCCCTGTCAACTCCTCCACCCCCACACTCCCTCCCTATTCCTGTCACCTCCTCCAGCCCCTACACCCCCTCCATATCTCACCCCCTCCATCCCCTACACCCCCTCCCTATCTCTGTCACCCTCTCCCTATCTCTGTCACCCCCTCCAGCACCTATACCCCCTCTCTATCTCTGTCACCCCCTCCAGCCCCTACACTCCCTCCCTATCCCTGTCACCGCCTCCAGGCCCTACACCCCCTCCCTATCCCTGTCACCCCCTCCAGCCCCTACAGTCCCTCCCTATCCCTGTCACCCCCCTCCAGCCCCTACACTCCCTCCCTATCCCTGTCACCCCCTCCAGCCCCTACATTCCCTCCCTATCCCTGTCACCCCCTCCAGCCCCTACACCCCCTCCCTATCCCTGTCACCCCCTCCAGCCCCTACACTCCCTCCCTATCCCTGTCACCTCCTCCAGCCCCTACATTCCCTCCCTATTCCTGTCACCCCCTCCAGCCCCTACACTCCCTCCCTATCCCTGTCACCCCCTCCAGCCCCTACACCCCCTCCCTATCCCTGTCACCCCCTCCAGCCCCTACACCCCCTCCCTATCCCTGTCACCCCCTCCAGCCCCTACACTCCCTCCCTATCCCTGTCACCCCCTCCAGCCCCTACACCCCCTCCCTATCCCTGTCACCCCCTCCAGTCCCTACACTCCCTCCCTATCCCTGTCACCCCCTCCAGCCCCTACACCCCCTCCCTATCCCTGTCACCTCCTCCAGCCCCTACACCCCCTCCCTATCCCTGTCACCTCCTCCAGCCCCTACACCCCCTCCCTATCCCTGTCACCCCCTCCAGCCCCTACACTCCCTCCCTATCCCTGTCACCCCCTCCAGCCCCTACACTCCCTCCCTATCCCTGTCACCTCCTCCAGCCCCTACATTCCCTCCCTATTCCTGTCACCCCCTCCAGCCCCTACACTCCCTCCCTATCCCTGTCACCCCCTCCAGCCCCTACACTCCCTCCCTATCCCTGTCACCCCCTCCAGTCCCTACACTCCCTCCCTATCCCTGTCACCCCCTCCAGCCCCTACACCCCCTCCCTATCCCTGTCACCTCCTCCAGCCCCTACACCCCCTCCCTATCCCTGTCACCCCCTCCAGCCCCTACACTCCCTCCCTATCCCTGTCACCCCCTCCAGGCCCTACACCCCCTCCCTATCCCTGTCACCCCCTCCAGCCCCTACACTCCCTCCCTATCCCTGTCACCCCCCTCCAGCCCCTACACTCCCTCCCTATCCCTGTCACCCCCTCCAGCCCCTACATTCCCTCCCTATCCCTGTCACCCCCTCCAGCCCCTACACCCCCTTCCTATCCCTGTCACCCCCTCCAGCCCCTACACTCCCTCCCTATCCCTGTCACCTCCTCCAGCCCCTACATTCCCTCCCTATTCCTGTCACCCCCTCCAGCCCCTACACTCCCTCCCTATCCCTGTCACCTCCTCCAGCCCCTACACCCCCTCCCTATCCCTGTCACCCCCTCCAGTCCCTACACTCCCTCCCTATCCATGTCACCCCCTCCAGCCCCTACACTCCCTCCCTATCCCTGTCACCTCCTCCACCCCCACACTCCCTCCCTATTCCTGTCACCTCCTCCAGCCCCTACACCCCCTCCATATCTCACCCCCTCCATCCCCTACACCCCCTCCCTATCTCTGTCACCCTCTCCCTATCTCTGTCACCCCCTCCAGCACCTATACCCCCTCTCTATCTCTGTCACCCCCTCCAGCCCCTACATCCCCTCCCTATCTCTGTCACCCCCTCCAGCCCCTACACCCCCTCCATATCTCACCCCCTCCATCCCCTAC